>NC_136293.1:7595131-7699277 GCF_964198595.1 Lampetra fluviatilis
ATGTCTCTGTACGCGTGTCTCCGTGTCTGTTTCTCAGTGCGCCCACATCTCTCTGTGTGCGCGTGTCCGCGCGTTTGTCTCTGCATTCCCTCCCCATGCGAAGTGCTTGTTCTGGTCATCACCGTGCACGGCCCACGCCTTTATCTCTTCCCCAGTGCTTAGTTAAGTCACTGATGTTGGGCGCGAGTGGGAATCGACCAGGGGGTCGTCGGGTTCGTGGCGCGGTGCGCTAACCACTTGCGCCACCGCTCCCTCCCCACCCCCCCCCCACAACCGCACACGCGTGCGAGGGTTGTGATCCCCGTTCATAATAGGCAACAGGTGGGAACCCCCATTCACCCGGAGGACTGTGGAACGCAAACAAAGCGACGAGGAACCCGGCGGCAAGACAATGATGAACGCGAACAAAGGTGAGAACACCACGGCGGCTTTTGAACATCAAACGAGAAATCAAATAAAGAATATTCAAGTTGAGCGGCGCGCGCGCACGCGGGCAGCCTGCTGGGTGGATTGTTACACCACAGGGCGTGAGATTTGGCGACGGCTTGGGGGGAGGTGGGGGTGGGGGAGGTGGGGGTATGGTGGGGGGGGCGGCCTTCATCCAGCAGTGGATTGATCACGGCTGCTGTCCCCCTTATGGTCGATGAAACAGCGGGTTAGACTCCCACCGTAGGCGTGTGTATAACAACAAACGGTGGTCTAGATATCAAAACAGAAAGACGAGACGAGTCTAGGATAGGAATCCGCACGCAACCACCCCCCCCTCCCCCCCCACGGTGAGCTCGTCGTTGTGGTGGCAGGTAGCGGAGGAGACGCGAGATGAAAACAATAACACGCCGCTTCGAGGAGCGGTGGCGCAGCGGTTGTCGCAGCGCATCGTAAATAAAGCGGCCCCCCACCCGAGTTTGAGTCTTGGCCACGGCCGTGCGTCTCCACCGGTGATGGGGGTCTCCTCCCTTCACAAGCTTCACCCAACCCGCACGGACCAGAGCGGTGAAGTATAGTCAAAGCCACATGCATGACTGACACACTGACGGAGGCAGTGGGGGGGGGTGGGGTGGCACGTGCCCCCACCCCCCCAATGATCCGATCGAAATCCCTAATTTTGATCGGATCATTGGGGTTTATTAGTAATAAATCGGCATTTTGCGACCACCACTGCCACTGTGTGGCATATTATTACGTGTCAGGGACTCTATGAGATGATAGGACAATAGCCTGAGTCCATAATTGGCAATAAGTAACGGCAAAGCGGTTATAAGTGACTCAGAATTGTGCGCAGTTGCGTATCGAGTCCACGACTTCCCTGAAGGCATTCACCTTCAGCGAGCGCGATGCCGATCACACAACGCGGTTCCAATTCGACCCTCGATCGATGGCTGCGCCATCGCCACACACGCGTCGAATAGAAAGCAAGGGACAAGTCCTTACTTACTAACAACGCCGTACGTACTAAGAACTCCTATCATTTTTCATTGTTGGAGGGGTTGCCCCCTCCTACTTGAAAATCCTGGCTCCGCCATTGGACACACTCCTTTAAAGATTATATCTATGTGATATGTGACATTTTGGGCAATGACCCTGCTTTGTATCCCATCAGTAGTGATGTGAAAATTTTTTTTTATGAACAGAGACACCCGTTGATAGGGCCTTACATTGATAGAGTAATTCAACTGTATGCATGTTGAACTACTTTCGCACCGTACTTACCCAACCGTGGTCATCGTAGGTGCGAATCGGGGTATTAGCTCTTCTTCACATCGCCAGAGATACCAAACACGACCTGTAGCTGTGAAGAAAGGCCATTTGCCCCTGAACTAAACTGAACTATTGTATTTACCAGGTAAAGCCTATTGAGCTATTAGCTCTGTTTCAGAGGTCGCCTGGCCACCCGTGTTAGCTCTTCGAACTGGCTTGTGTCACACGTGGACATTTGTAGTAGCAGCCATATAATCTAAACGCGAGTTGTTTCTCAATGTGGAGGGGGTGGTGGGGATGTGGGTTTGCAAATCCGGAGGAACCTGGAGAAAAATCTATGCGGACCACCGCGGGAGAGAGAGAGAGAACACGCAGACTTCAAATATACAACAGGCATCACCAGTCCGGGATCGAACCCACGAACTCCTGCGTACCAGGCGATAGAGATCACTGCTCGTCGCCACCACGTCACCTCTTTTACGCCTTTAGGTTTAATCACGGGTGGCTGAGATCTGGATTTGAACTCGGCATGTGCCAGGTCATCGCTCTGACCTCTGAACGCACGCGAGATGCGCGGAGGTCACGCCTCTGTGTTGTGAGTGACAACTTCTCAATCGGCTCCGTTCGCTGTTTGTTGTTTAATTTGGCAGGGAAGGGGCCGTGTCCCAGCTTGCCGAGGTCTCTCTGCGTCGCTCCCTGCCGGTCCGCGCTGGGCGGGGAGTGCCTTAGTCTGGCTGCGTGAGCCGCAGGCATTGCTGCTGCTCACAATGAGAGCTGTCAACCCCCCGACCCGGTGTCGTGCAGAGGCAGACTGCTGAGTTGTTGGTGAGTGGGTGGGAGGTTATGGCCGGGTGAAGGTGAGAGGCTGGTGAGTGAGAAGGTGGTCGGGAGGTTAGGCAGTGGGGTTGTGCGTGAAGAGGCCGGAGTCTGGTGAGTGAAACTGGTGAGTTCGTGTGGGCAGGTTGGCGAGTAAGTGAGTAGGTGGTTGAGTGGAGGTTTGGATCGGTTCGCGTGGGGTGCGTCAGTCGGGGAGAAGGGTCGTGAGTGCGTGAGATATCGGCCAGTTATTATGTGGGTGTGCGGGACGGGGCAGGCAATTTGATGAATGGTGAGTGGAGTAGTAGGTGGGTTAGAGTGTGGATAGGTTGGTGAGTGGAGGTGTCAGTAGGTGGGTTAGTGGGTGTGGTTAGTGGGTAATTGGGTGGGTGGGAGGAAACTGGTGAGTGGGTAGATGTTTAATGCAGTGAGTAGGCCAATGAGTGGGGTTGTGGGTAGTTTGTTGAGTGGGGTTGTGGGTAGATTAGTGAGTGGGGTTGTGGGTAGATTAGTGAGTGGGGTTGTGGGTAGATTAGTGAGAGGGTGTGGAGGCAGGGTGGGGGTAGGCTGGTGAGTGGGTGAGTGGAGGAAGGTTGGTTTATTAGTAGTAAATCAGGTCAGTGAGTGGGGGTGTGCGGAGGTCGGTGAGAAAGAATGAATAGGTATGTGAGCGGGGGAAGATCGGTGAGTGGGTGTACGTATGTCAAACTTCTTTCGCACCGTACGTAGCCATCCGTGCTCATCGGTGGTGCGGGGAAGGATAAGTCGGTAGGTTGGTGAGTGCGTCGGTGAATGGGTGTGGGTGGGAGCATAGTTGGGTGTGGGCGAGTGGATGTGGAGTAGGTGGAATGGCTGGTGGGGTGGAAGTTAATTTAGCATAAGCAGGTGTGGTTATGGGTGGATTTTCAGTGGGAGTCGGTGTGTGTGTGTGTGGGAGGACAGTGGAAGGGTGAAGGTGGCGAGTGTCACTTGATGAGTGTGGCTGATGAAATGTTGAGTGGGTGTGGTTGGGTCGTGATTGGAGAGTTGGAGTATGTGGCTGTTGTTGGGAGAATCGTGAGTGAGTTAGTGGCTTGTGAGTGAGGAGGGGGGGGGGCAAGTGTGGATGATGCATTGACAAGACATTGGGTATGAGCCAGGAGGTGACAATCTGTCACAGGTGGGCATATTTGAGTGAGCTGGTGAGTGGTTGGTGAGCAGTAGGGTCAGTGTGGGTGAGCGATATCGCGCGCACGATGCACACACGTCACGCTCACCGACCCCCACCCACAAGGCCGAGCTTTCTGTTTTTAGCCTCACCCATCGCTCACCCGTGCCAAGTCACGTGCCTGGCAATTACACTGCAAATGTCAAACGCGGCCGAAGCTCCGCTGCAGTTTAATTAAAACGAGGCCAGAAAGAGGAAGAGCGTATGAAAAATAGTTTTGACGATATGAAAGTGAGAATAGGCGTTAACCCGTTCTGGCAATACAACAGGTGTTAAGGTGGTCAAGCGCCGAATAGAAAACTTTCGCATTGAATCAAGCACTGAATTAACCACACGCGGTGCCTTGTGGTGAGCATGCAAAGGACACATGCTCTTAATTCTAGATTTGAAGCTTTCGTGACTGCAAGGATTCATATTCTTAGGTTTTTTCGGTAAAGTCACGTAAGTAAAAAAATAAAATTAATAGAAGTAAAATAAAATAATATAATAAAGTAATATAATAATATAATAAATTATTAAAATACTATAATAATATAATAAAATAACATGCTCTGACAATATACACGTTGTCTTTTAAACTGCAGCCGGAAGGCTGTATCCTGGTGGAGGCCAATCAGTTTCAAAGACAATGCCGAAATGTTATCGGGGCATGTCTGTTTGCATGTTCACCACTTGTACGCGTGGTTAATGCAGACGTGATTCCTTGCTAAAAAGGTTTCTATTCGGTGTTTGAACATCTTGACACCTCCTGTTTTGTTGTCAGAGAGGGTAAACACCCATTCTTAGGGTAAACACCCATTCTTAGGGTAAACACCCATTCTTATTTTGCTACTGGCCATAAAAAGGTCCCATGACAGTGTTGACGATCTTAACGAGACCGTGAAGGACACGGGTGTCTTTGCTCGTGTGTCCGTGGGAATGACTGTGAGAGAGGTCGACGCGATATCGGGGGGGAGGGGAAGGATGTCTTCATTCAGCAGTGGATTGATCATGGCTGCTGCTGCTGATAATGATGGTGACATGTGATCTGAGAAGACGAAAAAAACCGTTAGAAATGTGCAAAACAGCCCAATAAAAAAGAGACCTGCCTCTAATTTTGGATATCTACCGAGAGCCAAGTTGTATAAAATGGCAAGTGTTGTCGAGATGTAATGCACAAGTGGAAAAGTAGGAATATGGCCAAACCTCAACCCGACCGTTGCCCTCCCACATCAAATAAAAATGCATGGTTAAATAACCCCTCCATGTCCCGCTTAGTGGTGGGAGGCCCTCATCCAGCAGTGGAATGACAACAAATTGTTGTCCCTGCAACACGGACATGTTTGCCATCATCTTCCATGGCAAATCCACTGCTGGATGAAGCCCTCCCAAAAGCTACCTCTCGCAGTCACGTGGGTGAAGTAATTAACGCTACGTGCGGTGCGAAAGAAGTTTGACGGACGCACATTCAGCCCGGGGCCCGTCAAACGAACTCATTTCTCAGTGACGAGAGCGACGCCTCGTGGTGGGATCTGGTAATGTAGAGAGTCTTTGTAAATTTGATACGTTTAGATTATTATCCGAGTGAAGTGTCGGTTCAATGACAATTAAGGCGGGTCCGACAACGGTACCGATGCTTGCGAGTAAACGGAATCGCTTATTTGTGGACGTCGCTGCAATCAGCTGCGAGCAGGCTAGCAAGGGGTTTACTTTGCATTGGAATTTGGCACGTGTCCTTATCTGTTTGCACACCAGTGCAACAATCCCCGTTCACCCATGTTGATGTTTCTCGAAGTTAATGTTTTTTTTTTAAGTGACTTGCTCGAGCCAACTTTCAGAACGGGGAACACAGTACGTTTGGTTTAATGTCGATTTATGTTTGTAAACCGTTTTTGTAATATTTTATTTCTACAATGGGGTTGTTTTGACACAATCTAGATGTTTGCTTTTGTACGGATTACAGTTTTGTTTCGTTGGTGCATTTTTTTTAGTTTGTTGCGTTATTGCTCGTTTCAATTTGGTGACCCATGTCACGCTTGCAAATGAGAATAATCTTGGGCACCCAGTGCCCACCTGGTTAAACAAGTGCACGTTCAACATATGCAAGTTTCAATAAAAAATGCAGGGATTTGTTTCAATATAAATATCACCTTCAAGTCTTGATATTATTGTATTAAATGGTGTTAATAGGGTGTTCACATTCAAAATTTGTACATTTCATTGAAGCTCTACACAATTGTGCTTTCCACATTCAATGTTAAAAACAAGTGATACATTTACATTTGTAATACTTTATTCCTTCAAAAATGCTCTATTTACAAGCAGTAACATGTATGCATGTACACATTGGAGTTTAAATTGGAAAAAAAAAATCTCATGTGGTGGCCAGGTGGCAAAAGAGGTGAGAGGCACGGAGCTGATAAATCCTGGGTTAGAATCAAGGTCACACACCCATCAGTACTGTGGTGGAGAAACTGCTTTATGGGATTCCACACGTTACTTTAAGTGTTTACAAACATCTGTAATTAATGTTGTGGACCGACGACGACTGTGTAGGTGTTAGCGGTTGTGTTGTAAGGCGCTAGATGAGTCCATACAAGATCAGGTAGAGCTGTCCAGTATATATTCTAGCTGTACCGCGTGTTTTTCGACGCAATGTCCGAGGTTTCGATTCACGTACAAACCCGTTAAGCACATCAGGGTGGGAGCTATCATCAATTGTTCAATTAAATTGGACAGTGCAGGTGTGTGGTCAGCAAGTGGGCAATTCTCAAATAATTAACATTCTCCCAGCTTCGTCGCGGGAATCTACAATGCAACTTCTCCTGCGGGAAGGTGAGCGGCAAACCGAGGTGTCACGCCGTGTCCATCGCAGACGACATTTCCTTCAGCTGCCGGGAAAAGTTCTGCAAAAAAAACGTCGGTGGTGCAGATTAAGATACATCTCGACATTTATTGGTGGCAGGGTAGTGCCGTGGTAACGTTTGTTGCATCACAGCAGCAAGAAGGGCCTGGGTTGGATTCCACACTCTGCGTGGGTTTCCCACCCATCGCTAAAATCAATTTGCGATTACACAGCAATCAAGAGGACTCCACAGGACCACGCCGAGGCCTAGGCTGGGAGACTTTTAGGTCGAGGTCAGATCCTCAAAATATTTTTTTTTATATATATATAAAGAGACCAAACATGTATGAACACTGACAATCTGTAAATATACATTACAGGTTTCCCTCGCTCTATGCGGGTTCGGTTTGTGCGATTTCGCGCTGTATATGCGGCTAACCTGTATCTCCCCAATTCGCTACACAATGTGATTTGAATTCACTCTACACGTGGCGATGCGGTCGGACGTGAGACAACATTGTGTGTGTACTGTGTGTGTGTGTACTGCGTGCGTACTGTCTGTACTACTCGGCAGGCAGCCGTCTCCTCGTGCGGTTTCGCTTTGTGCGCACTTTTCTTGGAGCGCATCTACTACTGCTGCCGCACAGAGCGAGGGAAACCTGTATGCCGTACATCCTCGGGAGAGCAATCAGGTTAACACTGACAAGTCCCAGAGCCTGCTTGAGGGGGAAGCTGGGGTTCTTCACCAATGAGTTGCAGGGCACCCTCTGGGTGGTGGTGATTGGTGGGATGACCCATCACCACGTGGGGCAGTGTTCCTCACAAATTTTCAGAGGTGGGGGGCAACTTTTGCCGATAAGGCATCAGTGTGAGGGTCCCCACACCGCCTGCAAGGGGTTGTTTTCACTTTGTGTATTGTCAGGGGCCGCAGTAAAGGCCACCAGGGGGCCGCCAGTGGCCCGCGGGCCTTGCAATAAAGAAAACCGACGTGGGATGTCACCTCACCTGGAACTGAGCGAGGTTCATCTCGAAGACTCGGGTGCTCGCGCGTCCCGACTTCTCGGCCAGCGCGAGGCACAGCGTCACGAACGGAGCATTCAACGCACGGCAGCGGTCGGAGCTCACGCTGATGCCGACTTTCCAGCGCACGTCCAACAGCTGCACCCGCAAGCAGAGACGAATATAAACCGTATAACCTCTGACCGCTGGGCCAACTGCTTGTTAGCGAGCACTCATTAAGGCGCGCACGGTGCATGGGGGCAGTGGTGTGGCCAGCAACCATGCCAGCTGAATTGTGTCTCTCCAGTGACGATGTTTGCACACCGCACCATGCACTCATTTACAGCCTGGTGAACGTCGGCGAGGCCAAGTACACGTACACAATCGCGCACACGAATATAATTTGCTTACTCTTATAGCCTCTGGGATATATACGTTGAACTTCTTTTGCACCATACGTAGACGACCGTGCTAAACGGAGGTGCGATAGAGTTGATGGTGATGATTCGATACATTTTTTTACTATTGTGGTGAATGTTGCACATATGGTGGCTTGCATTGGTGTGCATAACCCACACAACAGCCAGGGCGAAACACCACGCGCCACCAAACACAACAGTCACCGCCCGCATTGGGTAGGACGTACCCTGGCGGCAGAGGGCAGAGAGGCCGGCCACTGGGTGGGCGGTACCGGTCCTGCGTTGTCCCACACGTGCTTGATGACCTTCAGTGCTGGCCGGGTCCAGTCCGAACTAGCGCCGGCCAAATCCAATGCCAGCTGCTCGCCCGACGTGCCCGCCTGTGTGGCCACCCTGCAATGTGGGCGGGCGGAAAAGGTCAAGGAGCAGCCCTGCAATTATTCATGCTCCTAATCCACATTTTGCCAAGTCTCTGGTTTACGACGATCCACATTTACGATGTTAACACGATGCCACCACGAGACACAGATACTTGATTTTACAACGCACCTTCCGCCACGACTCCGAACACATTTGAACAGAGTCGGTCTGGTTTCTTTCCGATGTGTCGAGCTTTTATTGTTCTCAAATGTTTTTGTAGATTTGCACCTATTAAACTTCGTTAAATAACGCTGTTTCTACTGAATGGGAATATAGGGTCTGATTTATGACAATCCGATTTACGACAAGGTTTCCAGGAACGCATTGTAATGTAGTAAAGGCAGAGACCGCCTGTACTTCTATTTTGGCAACATTGAGCAGGAGAAAGTCAAAACTAATCCAGGGCGAGAAGGCAGGATACGAGAGTCAACTGTGAAGTTTGGCTCTCGCTCGATGGCCATGTCGAGACTGGTGTCATGAGCACTATGGGATCGTGACACAAGGTAATTCACATGTTTGCTGTGGCCAAGCTCACCTGAAGATTCCTGTGAGCAGTGAGACCACCTCCTGCACCGACTGCTCACCTATGCCCTCTACACCACAGCTGATCAGCCGCTGCAATGACATTACCACGATGACACAACCACATCACCGCCATCACCAATGCCACCACCACGAGAACACGGCAACGCCACCACCACAACGCCACCATGGCAATGACACTACCACGATGACACCACCACACTGACATCGCCATATGGGCAATACCACATCGATGCCGCCACATCGACACCATCAAAGCCGTCGGCCTCCCCACAGTCCAAAAAGCGACGCGGTTTCCAATTAAAACACGTTCCTTTGGAGTGGGCAGGTACGAACTTGGTTGGACAGCGCAATCGTGCGATCCGTGTCACGCGGCGCAAGCTGCGTGGGGCGGCGCGTCACGTGGTGCTGAGCCCGCCCGAAGCGCTCTATGAAATACAAATCGAGGGCGTGGCTATGCACGACAGACAGACAAATAATCCCTGGTGGGCAGTGTAGAACTGTTGTTCCTACCTGTATAATTTCTATTCAAATAAGAGATGTTTATTCAATTTGAAAATGTTTTGTGAATCTACAATGGATGGATTAAAAAGTATGTATGGCTACTACCTCTTGGCTTGAGCCACACACACACACACCGCGTCGTCAAGTTCACCCACTGGAGATGTGAAGCAAACCTCACCTCGTACATGGCACCCATGTCCACTGCAAGGCTCTCTCCTCGCACGTAGGCCAGCACCGCACAGCTCTGCACGCAGGGTTAAAAGGTAATTACGGCCAATACAGTTGATCCAATCATCCCCCGCCATCGCTTCTTTCCTGTTGTAAGATCCGGTAGCTCTTGCAAGTCCACGACATTGCCACCTCCAAGGCCAGCCATAATAATCAATCATCACTATCTAGATTTAGGCCTTCTTGTTGGATAGCCGACACATCATGCAAGGATGTTTTCCTGTATCATCGCCACATCTGGATTGAAAGCTTCCTTTAGGTCTCACAAACTACTCAAGACCTCAAACAAATCTCTCACCAGCTTAAAAACACCACTCACCACCTCACCACACGACCGTAAAAACCTCCCGAGACACTGCTCGTCACCATCAAGACTGGCCACTGAAGGCACACCACCTCCTAGACTCTCTCACATTACTCGCCCACCTCAAGACATTAACATAAAGCCACTGACTCCTTCAACAGATCAACTCTTTTCCCAAACGATTCAAAAATGTAACTGCCAGAATCCACACCCATTGACGCGACCACATCACCCCAACGCTCCGATCCCCCCCACTAATTCTCAATGCCATTCTGGATAAACTTCAAGTTCGGCACGTACCATCTTCAAGGTCCTCCATGAATTAACTCACTTCTGACAACCTCTACACTGATCTCGCTCTGCTCCCATTCACGCATTCTCCTACCTCTCATCTCACCACAGCACTCACTCTCCACTCCAGCAACCACGCTTTCTATGGAAGCCCCTAGTACTGGTAGGAACCACCTGGTGCCACCAGCCCACAGGGGATTATTGTGTCCGTCCGTCGTGCATCCAAACATGGGAGGGGTGGGGCTGGGTGGAGAGGGGAGGGTGGGGAGGGGGTGGAGAGGGGAGGGTGGGGTGGGGAGGGGCTGGGTGGGGATGGGCTGGTTGGGGAGGGGAGGGTGGGGAGGGGCTGGGTGGGGAGGGTGGGGTGGGACTGGGTGGGGTGGGACTGGGTGGGGAGAGGCTGGTCACCCCGTGGTGCCCTTATAAAACTCAACGTTTAACCTACCCACGCCGGCTTGTGCCCGCCATCACAGTCGGCCATATTTGCGGAATACACCACGCCGCCGTTGACCCTGGCCATTGACCGAGCAAACCAACGTTCCTACCAGCTCCCTCCGCAGGAATGTGTTTAACCTTCGCTCAGTGTGCATCATTCTATTATCCTCCTGTAGTCGGAAACTTCCTTCCCAATCAACATTTAGTGTTGAAAAATCAGACATACTTTACTTATTTATATTTAGTGACTTGCTTCCCTTTTTATCCGTTGCACTTCGAAAGTTTTATTGTATCGTTGTAACTTCATGGCCCGCCCCTACTGCACATCTGTGAAAAAGAGCTTCATAGCTCATCGGATTCCTCCTGCAGCCTAAATAAAGATTGCGATTCTGAACCGTGCTGTCACCATGAATATGATCACGATATACAAAGTCACGAGAAGTGGTCGCTACGCAAATCTAAATTAACATTGCATTGTAACCCACCTCATCAAACACACTCTCACCCATCTCACCACCACGTGGACACAACATTACTCACCACCTCACCACAACACACTCACCATCTCACCACAACATCACTCACCACCTCACCACAATATCACTCACCATCTCACCACAACATCACTCACCATCTCGGCGAAGAGGTCAGACGGAACGCCGCCAGCCCGCTTCACTGCAGCGCATGGACCTGCCGGGGGGGGCACCAGAGGAGGAGGTCAATCATAAGCGAGCTCATCCCCTTGATCCCCTCTCCTCATCCCCTCGATCTCCCGGTGTTTCTGATCCCCCAGCGTAGGTGCCCCTTATCCCCCTCATCCCCTTAACTTCCCGGTCCCCCGTGACCCCCTTCACGTCCCCGCCCCCCCCTCTCAACCATATCCCATAACTCTCACCTTATCCTTTAACCCACACCATCCTTACAATCCCCTCGCCCGCTTATATTATCCTTAAACCACTCACCAATATCCCATGACACCCCCAGCACCCAGACCTCCTTCTCCCGTATCCATAAACCTGTACACACCAAAACCACCTCCCCACTTTTGTTCCCTAATCCTCTTTACATTAAACCCCCCAAACCTTATACTGTAACCCTAAACCACTCACCCCCCATCCCTTAACCCGGGGGAGCAGAGGGATCAGGAAATCGGGATTCTGTCTAAGAGGATCAGGGGGTGATAGCGGGGATTGAGGGGCACCGCAGGCCAAAGGGGATAGGTGGAATAGGGGGCTCAGGATGTACACCCCGCTTAGGGGATCAGACGGATGTGGATGAAACAGGGGTCCCACCTACCCCGGGCGGATCAAGGGGATAAGAGCAGACCCAGAGGGAACTGTGGTTACGACAGCAGCTTTGTTAACACTGCGACGGCCATTCACTTCAAATGGCATTACAATTTGATCAGCAGATATCAGGGACACGAGGAGATAAAGGGGATGAAGGGGATACATGAGATAACGGGAGATGTGGGGAGTTGGGGGAGATAAATGGGATGATGAAACCACGGGGATGAGAGGGATGAGTGGCCAGGGGATTAAGGAGCGTGAGCGGAAGAGGAGATGGATGGGGATGTGGGGGATGAGAGAGACGAGGGGATGAGAGGGTGAAGGGATTATGAGATCGGGTGATCAAGGGGGTCACAGGGGACCGGGAAGTGAAGGGAAAGAGGGGGGGGTAAGGGGGACCTACGCCGGGGGGGTCAAAAGCACGAGGGGAGGAGGAGAGGGGATCAAGGGGATGAGGGAGACCAAGGGGATAAGGAGAGGGGACCAAGGGGATGAGGGAGACCACGGGGATGAGGAGAGGAGACCAAGGGGATGAGGGAGATCAAAGGGATGAGGGTGACCAAGGGAATGAGGGGATCAAGGGGATCAAGGGGATGAGGAGACCAAAGGGATGAGGGTGACCAAGGGAATGAGGGGATCAAGGGGATGAGGGGACCAAGAGGATGAGGGGATCAAGGGGATGAGGAGAGGGGATCAAGGGGATCAAGGGGATGAGGGCCCCACCTCTGGGCAGGCCTCGGGCCCCGAGCAGCGGCGCCATGGTGACGGGCACGTGACCCGGAAGCGGGTGGTGGAGCGCGCGTTTGCAATTCCCACTTAGCATTGGCGCGTGACCACGTGACCGTCGTGGTCAATGGCGGCGCTCGTATCCTTAAGCGTGCTACCAAATGCGATTGCTTTTATTTAATATCTGAAGTGGAATTGGTTTCGATTGGTTCATTGTCCTTGTGAATGTAAGTCGCTAAGTGCTATTTAGTGGCTATTTGAAGTGCTGTAGGAATTTAAATCGTTAAATTGTTCTCATCATGTTCGGGAAGTTACTTGACGTGTGTATTGCGTCATTACGTTAGGGGCTGTCCATAAATGACGTCACGCACCAAGGGAGGGGGGGGTCAGACATGTGTGACGACGGGGGGGGGGAGAAATGTGACGTCATATCAAAATGCGCAACTTTAAATAAATATAGACAACACGTTCTACTTAATTAAATATACTTTTTAATAAATGTTTTCTCCTACAACGTCAGAGTGCAGCGCCACATTAAATATGCACTACAATGACAATAGTTTAAAGCGATTTGAAGCATGTTTTATTTTTTTTTGGGGGGGGTGCAAAGCTTTGTGACGTCATGTTTGAGGGGGGGGGTCTGACTTTTTGTGACGCCGCGTGACTAGGGGGGGGGGGTCAAAAATCGTCCAAAATCGCCTGACGTCATTTATGGACGGCCCTTACAGCGTGCAATATTGTATTGTAGACGTCATCGTATTGTACGACATCGTATTTCACGTCGGTGTATTGCATGACGTCATCGTATTGCAGACGTCAATGTATTTCACAACGTAAGTGTCATGCATTTCGATGGCACGACGCCATCGACATGCATGACGTCATCATAGCGCACGTCGGGGTATTGCATGACGTCATCGTATTGCAAGACGCCATCGTAGTGCACGACGCCTTTATTTAATGACGTCATTGTATTAATAGTATTTCGTGACGTCACTGTTCACGTCATTGTCTCATAACGTGGCTGATGGTCTGTCTGGCTGCCGACGTTCTTGACGTCACACCGGTGCGCGGCATTTAAACAAAAGCCACGCATTTTTCGCAATAACGATTTTACAGCCAATTAGTAAGGTTTGTCACGTGAACAAAACGTGTCAATTCGTTGCTCGTGCAGCACATGATGGGATATTGGAGCGTAAAGCCACAACATTTACCATTATATTGGTTGCAAAAGCCTACGCGTTAAACTGGACTAACGTTACTGGGTGACAAGATGGTAGTCTTGGCAAAGCGTGCTCCGTATGTTGAACTTTTTTCGCACCGTACGTAGCCAAACGTGCTGCTAATCGCAGGTAACTCACATTTGTAGCGGGGGGGGGGGGGGGGGGCTGGAGATGGGAGGGTAGCATGGCAGGCTGTGGGGTCATGTGGGGGTATTGGTTACCATAAATGCAAATCCCATATAAATGGACCTTTATTCTGTGTGGGAAGTAATGCGAATGGTCATTCCCAAAACGAGACGGGACTTGTTTTTTTACAATTTAATTTTATTCAGGAAAGCAGCACCGACGTGTGGGTCGTGCATTGGATGTTTAGCCAATTTTATTTCTTACATCGCATGGAAAGCCAGTAGACAGAGCACAAAGAACCCAACCAGGCAGCATGCAACAGCTCTGCTTGAAGAGTGCTCCACTGTTAAATCTAAATTGAAAACTAATTTATTTAGAAATGGTTTTAGTTGGTTTGTTGTCCTTCCCCCGCACATCCGATTAGCACGTACGGTGCGAAAGAAGTTCAACATGCATGGAACACCTAAACGTGTTGAACTTTTTTCGCGCCGTACGTATCCAACCGTGCTAATAGATGGTGGCTGACCGAAGGAACAAACCTTGAAAGAATACCGTTAGCTCCTGCGGGATCTGGCAGATGCGAGGATGGCGATGTGTGGTGGCATCAATGCCATTGATCGTGACCCCTTGACCTCGACCGCTTGATTGAAACATTCAGACGCAAGCTCATAGTACCACGAGACCTCGCCAAAGGGGGACACTTGGTGCTACCCCTAGGGCCCAGGCCAGTTAGCCACAACACAAACCCTGCCTCGAATGCAAATTCCCTGTTTATGGAAAATGTCACAAAACACACACGGAAACGCACATCGGTGATACAGATCCAACAGATCTTTATTTGACCTACTTTCATTAACTGGAGTGCGATCATCACGTAAATGGCCAAGGCATACAGATTTAAAAACACAACTCATTAAACAATAGATGTCGGTACCACCAGACGAATGGCCGTTAGATTGTCCCCGTTGATAAATCTACGTTAAAGTTTACGGCGTGGTCTCAATTATTGTAGCTGGTTGCATGAAGCGACTAAGGTGAACATTTCCTCGACTTCAATGGCAAACGGAGGAACACTTTCACGCAAATCGCTAAAAGTTCAAATTATCTGGAATGCTCCTGTGGTATTACATCTCAGAAGCTAGGCGAGGTTAGTATTTCAACTTTGTAAAGCGCTGCACAACATTCGCTCGCTCTCGTGGAGAAAACCACTCGGAGGTGCGGGAAACCGCAAATGGGAAAGGCAGCGAGACATTGACCTAGCACCAAGTCCCTCTCCAAGCTCTGCGGTCCTCTATAAATGAAGCTGTTATCGGCCAATAACGGAGTGATTAGGATAGCTCGATGGAACAGGCGGAATTCCACACGTTGCTGCTTTCTCCTTGCAAGCCAGGATAGGGCACCTCAAAAACACCCACAGGAAGAGTTGTTTCACACGTGTGATCCACCATCTCCCACGACTTCCAGTATTGGATTCCAGGCGTACACAGCCACCACCACCGCCTGGCTTAAGACGAGCAAGTGCTGGGATGGGAGACTGCCTGGCAATACTTTACCGGGTGATGTAGACTTGGCCTGCGAAAAAGCCAGCAGATGGCAAAAGAGCAATCAGATTATGTGATCTATTTGCACGGAGCTTTGAGGGTTACCTCCTTGCATGTGCGGTGCGTTTTCTCCAGGTTTCTCCAACACAAAGCCAAAAACACGGATGGAATTAGCGAAACATCCCAATGTAGCAGGTTCCTTTCTGAAAAAAAAGCCTTTGGACTCGGCAAGGCTTTCTCATAGGTAAATAAAATTGTTATTAAAATACGTCATGCAACGGACCACAGGTCTCAACCCCACTCGCTTTTCTGCGATAACACTTTTGACTTCATTTAAAATAACAATGAGACAATGCGTCGTTGCCCACGCAGTATTGCTCTTAGATAATCATCCGTTGCGAAATAAAAGGTTAAAACTAACCGTTCAAACGTGTGACCCCCAACCCACAATTCGAGGACGTCTTTGAGCATGCAGTTGTACAGCCCTTCATCACTGCGCTGGGTGATAAAGGGGCTTTTTACTCGGGGGAAAAACTTCGGATCTGATCTCTGCTCGTCTTCGAAGATCTGACGAGAATGGCCATGTATTTCGGATGATTTGGTCATAGGTTTGAAGATCTGTAACCACTTTTTTTTTCTAACTTTCATTCTGTATTCTAACAACCCAAAAAAATCCTGACGGCAACTGCCCTAGACCAAGAGGATCTCAGGTCAATGGGCTTCACATATGCAGACAGCAGAGTGTTTCCAAGCTGCAAAGGTTATAACTGCCAATCAATACTTCATATATTACAAACAGCTTTGCTGATGCATAACAAAATTCGAAGTGTGGCATTAATATTCATGCAATTTATGGAAGTGTTTTTATTGGCTGGCTATGGTCACCAGTTCAACTCTTTCACCTGTGTGTGTTTTGTCAACTCCAGTCCTTGCTATGGGTTGCCACCTGTCCTGGTTTTCCCATAATAGTCCCGCTTGCTCGGGTAGCCGTTTGCAAGTCTTCCCGGGACATCAATGAAACGTCCCGGCATTCAATAATACACCAGTCAAGATTACACCACTTCTTCCCATGATATATCCCCGGTTTTATTATACGATGATCCTCGTAACCGCCCCCTCAAACCCCACCCATTTTACAGTGTTTCGTGTGCGGTGCACACGAATACAAATTAAGGTGCATGCGGTAAAAAAAAATGGCTGTCGGTTCACGTGGTGGACGGCAGAGGGCAGTAGTAACGAAATCCATTGTACTTTGCTCGAGGTCTGTTACCCCCGCTGAGCGGCTTGAGGTATCACCAAATAATCTCGCGAGAGCCCAACGAGGTGAGGGGTGGGGCCCTCATCCAGGAGTGGATTGACACAAAGGGCTGCAATGAAAGGAACACGGAACGGAAACTGGACACTTGATGGGCATCCGTGAGGACTGGAGTTGAGTAACAATGGATCTTGTGAACCAGATGGGACTAATTTCTTGGCCTGCAGTTTTTTCTTCTTCTTACAAATTGGGATATGACACCGCACATGACTCAATTGGGAACATACATTGCAAATCGTTGCAAAAAGACAGACCCAGGTCACTCTTTGAACAACAGACTTCGTCCTGGTCTCTCAATATTCTCACTCGGTTCAACAATACAAAACTTGGGACGCATGTTCGGCCCATCCATCATTGTAATGTGAATCAACGCCGTATTCTCAAATTCTCGCCGAGGCAAAGTTTTTCAGCCTACTGTGAAAGGACGTGAATCGATATGCTGGCTCAACTCGCCACACGGGGAGGGGGGAGGGCATGGATAACAGACAAAAGGCGAACAAGCAGAGCACACCACCGGTAAAGGGTCAACTTTCCACACACAGAAACCGTTACGCGTTCAAAACGCCCGGTTGGATGCAAACAGTCAAGATACATTTGAAGGAAAAAAATGGGAAGTTGATATTTAACTTGTTTTTCTTTCAGCCGATTTGCTTTAAACAAAATGAAACGTCACGGAGAAGGTGGGCTCTCTCCCCTATCGATTCCCCGTTGTTGACATGGCTCCGGCCTCGGGAGCACGAGGTCACACGCGTGGAGTTTTTGGACGCACACGCTTAACCATTACAAGCAAACTCTCGGTTCGCTGCGATCATGGGTGGGGTAAACCAGGTGGGGGGTGTTGTTGGTGGCCTAGATAAAATGAAAACACGGGTAAAGCAAAGCGTGTCACCCAAGGCGATAATTTACTTGCGTAGAACGCGGGTGAACATGCAAGAACACGTCGCCCCACGTTTGTATTGCTTCTTAAAATCGGTTTACCCGCCGACGTGATTGGTGGTCACATGCGCAATCAACCGCCTGACCCCCAACGGGTGAACAGCGGTCGACAATTAATCCAGCGCGCGATTAAAGATACTTTTATTCACTTGTTTGCGAGAACGGGGTAATCTGCGCCGCCGGATAAACTGCCCGAGGACAACCGCGAGTTGGCTGCACTGTGTACGCAAGGCGGCGGACGATCGCTCCAAAGCGGCTCCACACTCGATAGCAATGAGTTACGCAGCCAAATCGCTGTCCAAATCGCGCAACTAACAAAACGCCCTCGGATGCTTCGTCGAAAGCTGAGCGAGTAGTTGCACAACGTCTCAAGTAAACGGCTTGTTCAGGATGGTACCGAACGATGTCGGTCCAGAAATTTGCAGTGCGACGGAACGCACTGCTCCAAATCGACGAGCAGACCGTCGATTGGAAGTCCACGTCCGTCGTCTCTGCTGCGAGCAGCAACCAGTCGCTCAGATTCTCCACAACTAGTTGCAGCGACGTGCACGCGTAAAGCGATCGCTCTGGTGTAGACGCGGCCGTGGGTGCCAAACGCCAGGGGCTAAGTCGAATGCGGCCGGGCTCGCAAACTCAGCGAGCGAGACGCTAAGAGCGCAAAATTCTGTACACGGAGCCCAACGGTTTTGGCAAATCGCTCGCTCAATATGAAGCGACGTTTTTTTGCCCTCTTTTTTTTCACCTCTTACATTTTTTTCAAGAAAAACTAAAGTCGTGCCGATAAAAAAAAATTAAGGGCTTTCACTATTCACGTTTGAAAACTAAAAAAATGCAGTTTGTAAAACACGGCACCGATGAGAAAATTCTGTCGGCGGAAAATAAGGCGTCATCACGCGGCAAGTTCTGGCAGGAAGAAGGGCAGTGTCTGGGTAAATTGGGGCGCAAAAGAAATAGCAAAGCACGAGTATCCCCCCCCGCCCGTCCTGACCCTAACACCCCTCCACCCCCCTTCGTCCCTCTTTAACAGTAACTCCTAAAAGTCCTGCAATTTTAAAATCAAAGTCGAACCTGTCGTTTGTCACGCGCCCCCTCACAGTGCAACCTAATGTGACACAAGAACAACGAAACGCAATCAGTTTTAAAACCAACGGGCGGGCGAGTTCCGCGACGTACCATCCCCGGGTGGTACCACGGTGCCGATCGGCGCGACATCGGCACGACGTCCGACGTTTCACTCCACGCGCTGGGGAGCTTCTTCGGGAAAACGAACTTTAAGGTGCGCCACAGCGCATGGATAGGCAACGTCGGGACAGCACGACGACTAACAACCAGCCCGAGTAACACATTGGAGAATGATACAGCAACAACCGCAAAAAAAACATATGCACAAGCAACTTCCGTCCATTCATTTCGTTTCCTGGCAAACTTTTCGTGGTGCCAATTTTCACAGAGCCGTGAGCGGTGGTGGCGGCGACGGCAAAGGAGGGCTGGTTGGTTTGGTTTTGCCGGGCGGTTGAAACGTGTCCTTACACCTTCTCCTCGTCGACATAACCATCGTGTAGGGGCGATCCAGGCTGTTGTTGCTGTTGCTGCTGCTGCTGCTGCTGCGTGCCGCCTCCGGAGAAAAACCGGGACGCCTGGCTGAGCAGAGCGCTGAAAACTATGGGGCAGATAATGTTCATAACTGAAATGTCCAAAACAATGACACCGCAATGGCGGGACAACGCAAAAGGAGAAATGGAAATGAATGCGTTCGAGGAAAAAGGGAAGGAATAGCAGAAGTGGAGAAACAGTTAATGGAAGGCCGAGGTGGCAATGAGCGACGTGAAGACAAACGTGGAAATGTTTCATGAAAGAGAGACAAAGGTGTTAATATCATCATCATCATCATGCACTGCAGACGCAAGCGGTTAAGAGGGCCGTCAGTCGCGTAAGCAAACCACTCGCGAAGTGGCAATGAGCCGCCTACCGACTATCCCGTGGAGGTCTCCGGTTGGGGGAGACCTTCACGTGGGAGTGAGCAACCGAGTTGCTTGCAACTGATCTGCCCACGTGTGGAGGGGCCGCATGAATGCACGTGGGCCGAAACACAAAGCAGGGCTCTCTTAACACCTCGCCACCGTGGCGAGATGTTAACTACTTCCCCTGGTATACAAGAGGTCGTGGGTTCGATCTCCACCCTGATGCCTGCTGTATATTTTGAGTATGCATGTTCTCCGGGTCCTCCGGTTCTTCCCTCCACATTTAAAATCAACGTCACACGTTTCGAGTATTTGGCTGCTATAAATTTGCACACAATGAGCCACTTTGTCGAGCTGTCATGTGGCCAGGTCGCTCTTGAAAACAAAAGCTAAATAGCTCAATGGGGCATTACCTGGTCAAATAAAAAATAGTTTAGTTTTATTTCACGCTCGCAGCTTTGCCCCGAATAAACAAGCCTGCGGTGCCAGGCAAGGTCGTTTTGTTTCACAAGGGCACCTCTTGCCAAATCCGATACCCGACCCCGCCAGGCAGTGGCCATGAGAGACAGAGAACACAGAAAAATAGAATGAAGCTGAGAAAATTCAAGTTGACGCATAGTTGGGACAGATCCTACAAACTATGCAACCTCACAGTCAAATAGCACAATCATCCTAATAGTACATATATACAAAGTGCTTCAAAAAAATGTAAACACTTCTGAGAATTTGCAACAATACAATAAATGTGCCTCCGGGCTCTGGAGACCACCTGGAGAAGATTCCAGGCACACGTTAACAATTATGGCGAACAAATGGAGACTGACTTTTTGAAGCTATTAACATACAGTTGTTATCATGCGAGTGTATTATCCGTTCTTTTTCCATTAAAAACGATAGTCCCATGTCAGTGTTAATATTTTTTTAAAGCACTCTGTACATATATGTCACTGACAGCCCGACTGTGTATACGCTGCTGGATGAGGGGCCCGCCCGGCACACCGTGCGGGTCCACGGCAGTTAATGGGCCGTAATTCCATAGCGCTGGTTGAAGGCGGGGGGATGTGGGGACGTTGGGAGCATAGACGTGCAGTGTAACAACGCATGCACGCAGCAGCAAACCTGTCGTGCGACACAGTTTGTGGTGACCCATCCAAACGCTATCCAGGCTCAACCCTTGCTTAGCTTCCAATGTCCAAGAGGGCGGAAGATGGGGCGCAGCCAGTCGGAATCTGTGGCGCGACTGCTGCCGATTTGCCACAAACCGGTGCGATACCCATTTTACCGACCCTGCAAGGGCTGTATATTTGGAGCTTGCATGTCTCTCTCCCCGTGGTTGCGTGGATTTTTCTCCGGGTCTTCCGGTTTTTCATTCCACATTTAGACACGACATGCGTTCAGATTATTTAGCTGCGATCAATGTCTACACGATAAGCCACTTCACCATTGAGCTATCATTTGTTACAGCCAGGTCGCTTCTGATAAAGAGCTACATAGCCCAGTGGTGCCTTACCTGATAACATAAAAAGTTTAGTTTAGTTTAGCGACTGGGCGACCCCAACCGGGGCCTATTGCCGATATCGGTGATACACACAGAGGGCGGAGGAGACCGTCTTGTTTAGCCGCGTGCACGCAGCGGTGGCAGGGTTCGATAAAGGAAAGCGGCGAATGGTGCAGGGTGGAAACGAAGCAACTTACGTTGAGGATCCTCGCCCCTTTGCCCGTCAGGTTGACCCTCGCCGTCGTCTGCGCAGGAACACAAGGAGGCCGGGGTTAGCAAAGAATTACCGTCGTCATCATCATCGTCGTCTTCGTCGTTATAGGTGCGTGGTGAGCGGTGGTGTGTATCGATCGGCGCTATGCACTTTCAAATCTAGTTTAGTTTGTTGTCCTTCCCCCCGCACCTCCGAATAACGCAGTTGGCTACGTATGGTGCGAAACGAGTTTAACATACATAGATATGGGGAGCGGTGGAACAGTGGTTGGTGCGCCGCGCACGGCGACCGGAGTTCGATTCCCGCTCATCATGGCCAATACTGGTGACAAATATCTGAAACGGTCCCGGGCCTCCCTTATGTCGACTCAGCCTTAAATGAGTACCTAGTGCAGTATGTAAAAATCGCGGCGACTAGGGAGACAAAGGCGGCCAGGCGAGGTGCTGGCCACCGACACCCTCGTGTGCTGTGCCGGCCTTCAAAAGGTGCTCGCCAACAGCACTTGCCCCAACAGTCTCTTAAGGCTATACAGGGGTTCTTTGTCTTTGTATAAATAGGAGTGTGCCGGTGGTGGTGAGTAGAGGTGAGGGGGGTTCTCACCGGGGGCCTTGAAGCACAGCTTCTTCTTCTGGTACGCCACGAAACTGGAGCCGCCCGCTAGGATCGCGGCCGCCAGCGCTCCCAGAATCCCCGCGACCGTCCCAGGAACCGCAGCATCTGCGTCTAACAGACACCGGCCACCCCGTCGCCAACATCACCGCCCCGTCGCCAACATCACCGCCCCGTCGCCAACATCACCGCCCCATCGCCACCCGCTGACGAACATCCCCACCCCATCATCATCACCATCCCATTATGAACATCGCCACTTCACCACCTATGTTACCAACCCATCAACATTATCTCCATCCCGTCACGAACATGAGGTTAAGATGTAAAAACATAAAATTGCGACCTACCAGGTCCGGTTGTAGGAGACGGGATGTTGCCTGGAGAGAGTTCATTGAAGGGGAGAGAGAACACAACAATTATTTTATGTTTTTACATTTAAAGAAAATATTCACGTATAAAATAGTTTTTTATTTATTCAAATGTTATTCCGACTGCACGATTGGCGTCGTCACGAGACGATAATTCCATTCAGGGAAGGAGATATCACAGAACTACTTCAAGTGACCTCTCTTGCACTACGGCGCGAGGAGGTGCTGCAATTTGGTACACGCCCACACGAGATTGGGCATACGTTACCGTTCGTGCCCAAGGTCCGCTTAGCGAACGTCGTTATAAAATGACCGTTACACCCAACGCAGTAACGCTGCAGGGGGTGCGGGCGGTTAATCGGTCGGGGCAGATAAGTGACGGTCGCCGTAGACGATGTCGTACGTATGTATGTTGAACTTCTTTTGCACCGTACGTAGCCAACCATGCTAATCGGAGGTGCAACGTTGTACTGTACTCCTGCCTGCGTTCGCTATGAGCCGCCGTGTGTTCTCTGCTCACCTCCGCGGGCACCACTGCCGCCACTGCCACCGCTTCCGCCGCCCCCCGCTGGCCTCTTCCCCCCCGTGATGTCGAGGAGGTCGTCGTCACTGATGGCTGGCGGTGGCAGTGGTGGGGGATGGGGTAGGGGAGGAAATGAGGGCACAATCACTCGACCGTCGCGACCACCGCCATTGATGAAACATCAGGTGGCATCACCCCCCCCCCCCTCCCACCCACGCCGATCCCTCCGCTACATCCCAATCCCATCCTGCGTGAACTCCAAGTTCACAACTCGCAGTCTTCAAGATCGTCCACGGACTCTCCTACGCCTCCGCTCCCCTCTTATCTCACTCTACTCCACCCCAATCGCTCTCCTACATCTCCCCTCATCTCTCTACTACCTCTCTTCTTTCATCTCACCCTTTCCGCACTCCACACACTCTCCTAGCTCTCCCCTCTCCCCATCTCATTTTACCGGACAAAATTATACGAAGGATAATTCAAACCGCATGGAAATTGGGCTATTAAAAACATAGAACATGAATGACCGTGGAAAGCGTTGTCCGTTTTTATTGGCTCTCAAAGTACTCGGTTCTACTCACCCACGTGCGCACTACACCCCTTGCCCACAACGAGTGAGGAGCAGCTGATAAATTAAAGTACAGGGCGTGTAAAAAAAATAACTATAAAAACATTTCTGCAGGGGCGGTCAATGAGGAGGCCTGATAATACACCCACAGATAACCCAAGAGTTAACTGTATTCGCAAGAGGGGGGGGGGGGGAGTCAAACGTAATTTTTACACTCCAAACTCTGGGCCAAGTCGGAGTTTTGTCATCCAAGTCAGAGGCCCTCAACGAGCGAGGAGCAGCTAATAATTAAACCAGCGTTCTGGTTTAAAGATGGCACCGAACAAGCACAGTTAATCTGCAAGCCGGATAATTGGACCACGGATACATTTTCTGCAACTTTCCCCAAATGAGATCCCCGATTGGCGATTATAAGATCTCCGAACGGTTAGAGCCAGGCAGCCCTCTTCCCCGGGAGGGAGATTGAGTTTAAGTTGTAAATTGTTATCCAGGAGAGAACTCGAGCGAGATCAGCCTAAGTGTCATTCGCAAGAGAGACCAGGGCCAACGAAACAACAAAATCAACAATAAACCCAATAAAAGTTGAGCAATGAAGCAAATGGAAAACATAAGAGCTAGAACTGCCACGCTACAGGAGAAATAGAAAATAGTGCACTAACAAATAATGCACATGAAGGAACATAAGTTTCCTCGTAATGTAAGTTGGCTTGCAGAATTAACTTTTGAATCGTTCATCGTGAAATTACGAGAGATTAAAACGGATTTGTGGCCATTGAGGACAGGGCGGGACAGAGGAAGGGTGAGAAGAGGGGGGGGGCAGATGTGTGAGATGTGCAACCACGCGAGAGTGGGCGATGCACAGGGTTACTTACATCCACTGTTGGTTCCATCAAAATTGTGATCCGTCTTGGGCTTTGCTGGAATCACTGTCAACAGTACACAAATACAAAGACACCCGTATAGCCTTGAACAGACGGCTGGGGCAAGGGCTGTTCACAAGCAGCACCTATTAAGGCCCGCACGGCACACGTGGGGGTGGGTGATCAGCACCCCCCAGTGCCGATGTTTATTACACACCACGTCAAGTACTCATTTGAAGCCGAGTCGACCTAAAGGGAGGCCCGGAACCGGTTCACATATTCGCCACTGTAATTGGCCACGAGCGGGAATCGCAATCAGTGCCGCCGGGTTCATAACGCAGCGTGCCAACCACTGCACTTCCGCTCTCCACAACACGAGAACACGCTCAATTAAATACAGTTTAAGGCCCACTGATCCAAGCAGCACTTTTATTCGAGGGCGACCTACCCATGAAGGCGGTCATGGGTGCACGTTACAAGGGATCACCAAGGATGATGGTTGCACGATGATGATGGGGTGTTTTCACATTTGTGTATTGTCGGGGGGCGCCTTGCAATGAAGAACATTGATTGACACAGTAATAATTATTATTGACTTGTAACGCACCGCCACCTCCACACACCGCACAGTATCCGCTCGTTCTGGCAGAGAGAGGGAGGATGACTCAAGAGGCACGAGGGGCCATGACAGAGCAACTTGAAATGGCAGCAAACAGGCTGCTAACCCGGTTCCAAATTCCAACCCCCCCTCCCCCACCAAGCTCTGAGATCCTCTATATATGTTAACTACCTCGCCTGCGTTTGATCCCGGCCCTGAAGTGTGTATATGTGGAGTTTGCATGTTCTCGCCATCGTGTGGATTTTTCCCTCCACATCTAGAAACATCCATTGAGAGTATTTGGCTGCTATAAATGTCCACATAAGCCAACTTCGTTAAGCTACATAGCTCAGTGGGCCTTACCTGGTAAAACTAAAAACTCGTTTAGTTTATATGTGAAGGTGTTATCGGCCAATGAAATGAGCGTTTGATTGTGGGAGGAAACCGGAGAACACCAATCCACGCGTGTGATGGGGCAACACGGTCTCCCCCGCGCAGATGGAACAGGTGGAGTCCAGATTTTTAGCTGTAGAGCCTTTCTCCTGGCGAGCCAGGGTGTGGGAGGGAGTTTCACAGCACGTGTGCGATCCACCAACCCCCGCCGCCGCCGCCGCCTCCCACAGTGGTCGATGACACGTGTGCATAGCCACTGCGCGACTTGTGCGCTCACCCTCGCTCGAATAAAAAAGTGGTTCCCATTTGCGCATCCAGCAATCGCAAGATGGACAACAGGATGATGGACGAAATAATAACGAACGAGAGGATGTTTGTACGTAGAACTTCTTTCGCACCGTTCGTAGCCAACCGTGCTAATTGGAGTTGCGGGGGGGGGGGACAACTAAACAGAAATATTTCTATTTTTTTAGAAAAACAATACGATGAAGAACAAGAAGATAATGAACAACAAGATGATGAACAACAGAATGATGAATAGGACGTCAAACAATTTGATGGGAAACAATAGGACAGCGAACGATACGAATAAGAATATGCCACCGATTCGTGGCTTTTGGAGGTATTACCTGGCTTGTTGCTTGGGTCTCCACCCCCAAACAGATCATCGTCGCTGAACTCTGGGTAAGCGGACACAGGGAGAAGGGAAGGTCAAGCAATGTCTAAGCTCACGATCGAACCACCTGACCTCCCCCGCGTTTGTTGCGTAGAGGAAGGAGGCTTCCCTTTGTCTCGTCGGCAAACATCCTCAACACGTGTGCGCGAGTTGTTTAGCTTGGCTTACGATGAAACGGTGGAAAAACCAAAAAAATTTAAACACCTACTCACCACCACCGCCACCGGACCTCGATGGAACGTCGTTGTCTTTGGGCTTGGTGGGCGTGTCTGCACGGGGGACACGCGGGCAAACTTTACCGACTCGGCACACAAACGGCAACCGTGCATCGTATCGAGGAGTCATCAGTGCACCGACGTCAGGGGGAGAGGGGGGGAGGGGGGGGCGACACCCACCCCGTGGCAACGCTTTCAACCGCGGCACCCTTCAACATCTTGGCCTAACAGTATCCCCCCCCCCTGCCCCGACATGGTCCTTGGTCTTCCCTCGAGTCGACGATATCGACAAAGCTCGCCAGGGCCACGTGCTCCTCCCAGCCTTCTTGCTTTCATGCGGTAGTAGTTAGAATAAGAATATTCATCGATTTATCTGGCAGAAATCCGATGAGCTATTAAGCTCTTTTTCACAGATGTCCAGTTTGGGGGTGGGTCAGAAAGATACAACAATACAAAAAAAACACGGGAGTGCACAGTATTGAAAAGGTGAGCAAATCGCAAAAAATAAATAAACTAAAACTATTTTTTTTACCAGATAAAGCCCACTAAGCTATGTAGCTCTTCTTCATTTTTATTAATTTATTATTTCCCTTCTACGTGACTTTACCGAAAGAACCAAGAATATGAATCCCTGCAGTCACGAAAGCTTTAAATCGAAATATGTAGCTCTTTTTCCATAGCAAATCGGCCACAAATGATAGCTCAACGAAGTGGCTCATTACGTAGAAATTTATAGCGGCCAAATATGTCTGTGTGTACACAGCATTGTACCGGATTTCTTTCCCGGATCTCCAAAGTCCAGAAGGTCGAGGTCGTCCATTGCTTTTGGGGGTGGGGGTTTATTCGTTGTAGTAGTGGCGGCGGTTGTTGTGGTCTGGGATTTGGTCGTTGGCTTCGGATCTGTCAAACGCGCACACGCACAGACACAAAACGACACAGATCCCCCGGGTAGCCATTTAACAGACTGTTGATGTAAGTGCTCGTTAAGTGAGTAGCACCTGTGAAGGCCGGCACGGTACACGAGGCGGTGGGTGATCAGCACCACGCCCGGCCGCCTTCTCGTCTCCCCAGTGCTGATGTTTACACGTTGCACCAAGTACTCGTTTGAGGCCGAGTCGATCTAAAGGAGGTCCAGAACTGGCGTTGGCCGTGAACAGGTATCGAACTCGGGTCACCGGGTTCGTAGCGCAGCACTGACCACCGTTGGTGATGTACGGTCCACAATCCGCCCCCACGAGACCTCATCCAGCAGTGGATTTGGCCAAAACGACTGTGCCGATGTACAAACACCGATATAACAACATTGCCAGCGGTCTCCTGTAAGTTGCTTTGAAGTTATTGTGTCTCACTGGGGAAGATTCAAACTCGGACAGGCCAGACAAGCGGACTCGGCAAAAACAACAAACTCCTTTGTTCGCTGGGTTGGGTGTCTCATGCAAACCGCAATTGAGAAGCAAATGGGAGTTGCCACGCATTAAAAATGTAATAGTGCTTTTTTTCCAGCAAACAGGGGCAGTCACTGACAAAGTCCCATGGGACAGCCGACTCCACAACAAACACAAGTGGGAGATGGGAGTGGAGATGGCAGTGGTTCAGATGCCGCGCTCGGGACCCGACAACCCCAGTTCAATTCCCGGCCACGGCTAGGATCGGTGGCGAGCAATTTGCGCATTGTCTAGGACCGCCAAATAATAATTGTTTCGAGTTAAGGGACGACGGCTGTGTGGCAAGGAATAAAACCAAGCTTCTGCTACTCCTCCTGAGTGATGCAGCCACTGCATAGAAGTTTCCTCAGCAATGAGTGCAGCATTGGGATGTTTTGGACGATTCCAGTTGCACTGCATGTCAGATACGGGAGGAAATGCATGCAGAACAGGGGGATAATGTACAAACTTCACGCAGAAAGGGTGACCCAAGTCGGGAATCGAGCCTGGGCCATTCTTGCTGTGGAGGCACGAGCCTCACCACTGCGCCACCGCCCTGCCACGCTGGGCGAGTGCTCAACACGGGAGGAGGAATCCGAATATTTCTTAATACTGGAAGAATCCGATGAGCTGTAAAGCTCTTTTTCACAAATTCCAGGAGTCAATTAGCAAGATTCACGAATCAATAATCGAAGTTCACAGTTACCATGGTAGTAGTGATAGAAGAGTGACAGGGAAGGTGGCTGACCGCCGATAGTGAGTGAGCGAGCGACTGGGAGTTAAGCGGCAAGCACTGGATCACCAATTACCCCAACTGCCACAAAACGAGTAAGTTGAACACAACGTGTCGTGTGGGGCATTGCCGAGGGAGCCTGTCAGTGAAGCTATCGCCGGTTCAGAGCGGCGCATGCATGAGAAGTGGTTTCCACTTTCTCACGAACGTCGAAGGGCAGGGGGGGGGATAGGTGAAGGGGGCAGGGCTGCCCCCTACCATCCCCCCAACACCCACCCTCTCCACCGCAGAGACACGAGGAGGTTTGTCCTGTCGTGCAAAAGCAAACGCCGTGACAACGGTCACTCGTGAAATATTCATTGGGAGCAGCAGCCATTTCCACGTGGTCAAAAGAGTAGAGCGTGTAGGAGGGGGGGGGGCAGGGTGAGATAATGGATGTGGCATGAGTTGGGTGTATATGGAGTACACGTATGCACATGTGTGTACATATGGGTTTGCAAGTATTTTGGGCTGTGTGTGCATATGTCAGCTATGTGTACGAGCATGAGATATGTATACAATGCATGCGTATCGGCTGTGTATACAATATAAGGTTTATGTTTGTACAGAGTGTGTGCATAGGGAGTGTAAGTAAACGTAAACACTCGTTACAGCGCTGTTCTAACGTCTGCTGCAAAACTGGCTGAGACTCGAGCACGGATCCTCATCAGCAGCCACGCGGGTAACTGGGTCCGCCAGGTCTTCGGACCAGAGGCCCCCGGTGAAACCACACCAGCCGTACCGTTACAAAAAGTTTGCATGTGTGTGTGTATATAGGGTATGTGTATACAGTGTAGGATACGTGTATATAGGATGTGTGTATTCATGGGTGTGTATACGAGCTATTTCAAAGTGGAGCATGGTACGGGAGAAAGGCGGAAAGGGAAAGTGTTGTGATCTGTAGTGTGGTGGTGGAGTGGGCGAGTGTGTGGGTGGGCGAGTGTGTGGGTGGGCGAGTTGTTGTGATCTGTAGTGTGGTAGTGGAGTGGGTGAGTGTGTGGGTGGGCGAGTGTGTGGGTGAGTCTGTGGGTAAGCGAGTGTGTGGGTGAGCGAGTGTGTGGGTGAGCGAGTTGTTGTGATCTGTAGTGTGGTGGTGGAGTGGGTGTGTGGGTGGGCGAGTGTGTGGGTGAGTCTGTGGGTGGGCGAGTGTGTGGGTGAGCGAGTGTGTGGGTGAGCGAGTGGGTGAGTGGGCTAGTGTGTGGGTGGGCGAGTGCGTGGGTGAGTTGTTGTGATCTGTAGTGTGGTGGTTGAGTGAGTGAGTGTGTGGGTGGGCGAGTGAGTGGGTGAGTGAGTGTGTGGGTGAGTGTGTGGGTGAGTGTGTGGGTGGGTGAGTGTGTGGGTGGGCGAGTGTGTGGCTGTGATCTGCAGTGTGGTGGTTGAGTGAGTGTGTGTGTGAGTGAGTGTGTGGGTGAGTGTGTTGTTGTGATCTGTGGTGTGGTGGATGAGTGGATGAGCGAGTGTGTGAGTGTGTTGTTGTGATCTGTAGTGTGGTGGTTGAGTGGGTGAGTGTGTGGGTGAGTGAGCGGGTGAGTGTGTGGGTGAGTGAGCGGGTGAGTGTGTTGTTGTGATCTGCAGCGTGGTAAATGAGTGGGTCAGTGATCGAGTGCATTGTTGTGTGTTTTGTATTGCGGAAATAATAATTATTCAGAGTTAAAGATGAATGCTTTGGCACGGAAAGAAAAACCACGCTTCTCCGATAACTCCTTAGCCGTTTTAGTAACATTGCAGCCATTCCATGCCAGCACAGATGTTGTACCAAGCAGATTAATGGTGTTAGTACTGATAAGAATACAACCGTTAAATATGGGAGGAATTGTGGATTTGACAGTCTTAAGTGATGAGGTAGGAACTGTGTATGCGTTTGTGGATATGGTGGGGAGTGGTAGTGTAGCGGTTAGCGCGCTGCACTATGAACCTGGCAACCCAGGTTCGATTCCCGCTCACGGCCAACACCAGTGACGATTATCTGAACCGGTCCCGGGCCTCCCCTAGGTCGACTCAGCCTCAAATGAGTACCTGGTGCGATGTGTAAACATCGTCACTCGGGAGACAAAGGCGGCCGGGCGTGGTGTTTGTGTGCCGTGCCGGCCTTCATAGGTGCTCGCTAACAGCACTTGCCCCAACAGTCTGTTAAGGCTATACGGGGGATCTTTGTCTTTACATATGCACACAGGGTCTACACGCGCACGTGATTCGTGTTGGGCCATTGGGGAGGCGATTTGAATCGCGGAATGCAGCCTGCGTAAGGGGAGAAATGCCTGCGTTGTGACTCATCATCATCACCGGCCAGGCACAGTGAACCAGCGAGACAACCCCGAGCCCCATGTACAGGAAACAAAAGGGACAGCCGGTGAATTCGCTAAATCCACAGGGCAATGGGACAATAAGCGGCGGGATTAATTGCCTCCGTCGATGAATCGCTGCCAATTTCCTGCTTTGCGTTATTTCCCTGCAGTAGGAAAATCACTCCCGTTCGGGTGGCGGCTTAAACCAAAGCAGCGGAAGAAACTAAACCCTCGGATATTGAAGGATGCCAAGTGGAACTTTAAACGCTAATCTTACAAACTTCTGACCCCCACCCCCCCCAACCAACAGCTTCAAAAGTAATCAACTCATGCGCATGTAAAGTCTTACGGTCAACCCGCCGCTGGATGAGGGCCTCCCCCTCCACGCTGTGCGGGTCGTGGGGGTTGTTTGACCGTACTTCACCACGGTGGTAAAAGTGTTGGGTTTGTGAAGGTGGGGGGCATATAAGTACAGTACAGCAGGATTTTGTTGCTATGTCCTCCGATGCCCACGATGTGGCCCCACAGTCGCCTGTAACTGTAAACTATTAAAACTATTTTTTTTATTTTACCAGGTAAGGCCCACTGAGCTATATAGCTATTTTTCAGAAGCTGTGTGCAGCGGTCGCATGTCCAAGCATCATCCCCGGTCAAACTCATGCTTAGCTTGTGAGATCTAGAGATTTTAGGTGCATTTCAGGGCGATTTGGTCACAGATGTTCATCACGCCATGAGACAAGATTACATTTCCATGCAGAACTATCGGTGCCGCCATGGCAAGATGTTAACTCCTTCGCCTAGTATGCAGGGGGTCGTGGGTTCGATACAAACCCTGACGCCTGCATATTTGGAGTTTGCATGTTCTCCCCATTGCCGCGTGGATTTGTTTCCGGGTCCTCCGGTTTTTCACTCCGCGTTTAGAAAAATGCGTTTAGATTATTTGGCTGCTATAAATGTCCACATGACGATAAGCAACTTCGTTGAGCTATCACTTGTGGCCAGGTCGCTTCTGAAAGAGCTATATAAGCTCAGTAGGCCTTACCTGGTCAAGTAAAACAACATTGCTTAGTTTCAGGTTATTGCAGGAAGCCGCGCACCACATGACCGAGGACGGCCCCAGAAGATTGACGTCACAAAATTGCGTCGGAATTTGGGTCGCCGACGGAGAAAAAAAAATGTCCTAGCTCATTGGGCTTTACCAGAAATAAAAAAGGAATACCGTTCACTTCCTCTGCAAAAACCCCTCGTCATGTGCAAACGAAGCAGCGGGTTTTTTTAAATTCTCAGTGCTGGGTTCAGAAAAATTGGTTGAAACCCCACATTTAAACATGATGCTTTTATTGGTGTAGTTATTGGTAACTGGGCCGAGACCACCGGCATCTATCGCTTTGCAACTCGCAGATGTCAGTGAGGCAGTGGTCGCCCAGTTGTTTGTCTCCACAGTAAACGTTTTTGTCTGCTCATTCTTGCATTACAATAAGAGTCTCAAAGTTGCAAACCGACGGACGAACTTTCACTCCCCTCCACGCACTCTCCTGACTCTCATTTCTACTCCCCTCCAAGCACTCCACTGCTATGCCATGGCAGGGCTTTCCGTCAACGCCCCCGTTTAGCCTCCTCTCAGTGGGTGGTAGGCTCATCCCCCTCTGCTGCCGCCACTTTCAGGAACGTCCTTCTTGTCCCAGACACCCACGCGGCGGACTTCCCCGCAACTGGTCGAGCGACAACAGCTTAGGACCTTGCTCCACTTCACCCTCCCCATCACACTCCCCATAACTCCCTCTGAAATAAACACACCCACAATTTCTGCACTGCATCTTGAGATGGGGTCACATTTGGGCAACACATAAATATTATAACTTTGTGGTAAACTCTGGATTCACATCAGCCCTTACCTGCTCGCATTCAGCTCGCAGGTAAGGGCTGTGATTAGCAACTCTGAGGATATACCTTGCGAGAGGAAGCTGCTATTTTATTTAGCAGTACTCGCACGCAGTTCAATAAAGGAAGCTGGTTCAGTTAGGATACCCTCATGGTGACGGAACGAATGGGCGACGATGGTACACGCGTGTGTGCGCGTGTGCAGTGTGTTTTTACACCGGATTACAGGGCTAATTATAAATGGCGGTTATTTATAGACTGGAAGTTTATGCAGGCAATGTCTACCAGTGGAAGATGCGCGAGTGAGCGAGTAAGCGGGTGACTGGGAGAGGACGTAAGTGGGCGAGTGAGAAAATAGGCGAGCGAACAAGCGAGAGCGAAAAGCAAATCAGCAGAGGAAGCTGCTCAGTGGATAAGTGAGTAAGTGGGCGGATGAGCGAGCGGGTCAGTATATAAGTTGAGGATTGAATAGGTGTATGACCGAGAAAGCAAATAAATAAAAGTCGGTGTTTGGGTGAGTGAGCAAGTCAGTGAACGAGTGAGCAGGTGGGCGAGTATGTGAGTGAACTAGCAAGTGAGGGGGTAAGTGCGACAGTAAGAAAATAAGGGAGCAAGTACATTGCCGAGCAAATGTACAAGTGGGTGAGTGGAGAAGTGGGTGAGCAGGCAAGTCAGTGAAGTGGTCAGTGAGCGGGTGGGTGACTCGGGAGGTCACACTGCATCTTGATGACTTACCATTGTCGTCGTCGTCAAATATATCAAAGAGGTCAGCGTCGCTTAACCCTGTAGAACCAAACAAGACAACAACGATGACGGCAATGATTAAACTCGATTATGGGCCTGATGATGAACCGAATGATGATGCTGCTGCTACTGATGCAAACAAACGATGTTTAGTTAATGCTGCTGACAATTCAAATAATGAAATATATAACAACACAGGAAATCCACGTCTCTACGTAAAATTCATAATTTGTTTGGTTCATCAGCCTATGGGACATCTATACCAATGTTTTCTCAAGCGGCATATGTGTTAGGAGGAAACAAAAACCCGGACTGGTTTCAACATTCTGGGTCACATCAGCAGAGTCAGGTCTGCTCCACCGCTTATTGTCGGTGACGCAGCCTCTTGGCAGAGTGTTCGCTGCTCGTTGCAGAGGCTTACGGTTCAAATCCGGAGGCCGCCCCGATTAAAACTAAACTAATTTTACTAGTTAAGGCCCACGGAGGTGTATAGCTATTTTTCAGACGTGACCTGGCCACAAATGATAGCTTAACAAAGTGGCTTATCACGTAAAAATTATCACGCGAGGGAAAAACCGGAGAACCTAGAGAAAAATCCACAGGATCACGGGGAGAAAGACATGCAAACTCCAAATATACAGGCGTCGGTGTCGGGATTGAAACCATGAACTCCAGGGGAGGTAGTTAACATCTTGCCACCGTGCCCACTGTTTCACAGCTGTTTACCTTGGTGTTTTTAGAAAGTTGATTATTATTACTATTTGGCTGCTATACATTTCCACATAAGCCACTTTCGTTGAGCTATCACTTGTGGCCAGGTCGCTTCTGAAACAGCTACATAGCCCAGTAGGCTCTACCTCCTAAAATAAAAATAGTAAATTTCGATTTAAAGCTTTCGTGACTGCAGGGATTCATCTTCTTGGTTCTTTCGGTAAAGTCACGTAGAAGGGAAATAATAAAAATAAGATAATTTTATTATGTTTTATTTTTATTATTTCCCTTCTACGTGAATTTACCGAAAGAACCAAGAAGATAAAAATAGTAGTTTAGCTTCAGAATCTGCTGACGAGACCCAGATGGTCAAAACCGACCAGGAGTTGGCCCGCTTTAACAAAATGCCGCTGGGAGAGACCGACTGAGCGAATAAGCAGGCGCCCTTCCAATACGAGACGTGGACTGAGGGCACACAGGAGGAGTTGTGGGTAACAAATGGAGGCTTGCAGGAAGGGGTCGGCTGTGACCAGAGGAAGGAAGGAGAGGAAAAAGTGCATTCCAGCCTCCATCGTGAGCCACCGTGTGACGACTGACGAAAGAGAAGACGCAGAGAGAATATCCATGGGTCCCAAGGAGCAAGAATATTTAATTGGCATAAAGAAACGGACCCTCTGGTCTTCTCGTTATATATATTTTTTTAAACGGACCGTTCATTGGAAAAGATTTATCGATGGACCTCCAAATGCACGTCAAAACCATGACATCTCATCAAAGCCAAACGGCAAAGGGTGTTCACGTACCTGGTTTCCGGGTGGGTGCTGCAAGAGAGCAAAACGACACACGTAAAAAGTCAGACAACAGTCGCAACACACATCTCTCCCGCGTTTCTTCATTTGCGCTTTACAAATTTCGTTCCCCTTGTCAGCTTTTCTGATCCGCGTCGTAGCAGGCGATGGTGTGTCGATTTTAAGTACCCTCTTTTTCAGGCACGCTGCTCTTGCAACATTGAACTCGATCATACTAAGAATAAAAATCGGCACACGCATGATTCTACGCATGTATCGTGAGCGTGACGATCTATCTTTATGGGCATGGGCCAAACATCCCACTATAGGACCACAAAGCTTGGGCAAATTATTGGCCACCTTCCTTGCTTGTCTGTGGTATCCTGCACCTCTGAATCTATCAAGCTCTGTGGATAACAGCGATCGAATGCTGCGCACACGTTCCAAATTCCAAACAATTTTTTATTATCAAATTACGCATATTACAACACCCCTGCCATCCCTACACGGTCCGTGCCCTCGCATGAACTCGAGACCATTCGTAATCAACCAGTGTTGACTTATGTTAGCCGACTCTCTGTGTTGTATTGCATTATATTTCTAAGTTTACTCGGTTTGTTTTCTCTTTCATTCATACCTGATGATTGCTTGTGTTGCAATCAAAACGTCGCATGCCATCATTTAATTTCTTTTTCTTTCTACGTGACTTTACCGAAAGAACCAAAGAGTAATTCCTGCAGTCACGAAAGCTCCAAATCAAGTTTGAGACCATTCCTCGCCGTACGCCTTTGCAAAACATTTTCTTTTACAGTAATCGTTGCCGGGGCCAACCGTACTGTTAAATTATACACACTGTACAGCGCTCGTGGATCACGGCCATGGCATGCGGTAATTTTAACATTTTACGGTTTTGTGCTGATGCGAGCCCTTTCATACGCGAGTCAACGCTCTTGGCGAGGCTCCCAGGAGTTGGCGACCGAGGCTGCCGCCTAGGTGGAAGATAACCTCAGAGCCAAAAATGCGGGCTAATGAGTGGACGCAATTAGTACATCCCAAGATGCATTTCAACGCTCTGCTCCATGAGAAAAAGAGTGGTAGTTTTTCCGAGTCAATCACGGCTTGAAAGGCCCTCAAGTTAGAAATCAGTGGGCCATCTGACGCAATTAGTAAATCCTAAGATGCATTTCAACGCTCTGCTCCATGAGAAAAAGAGTGGTAGTTTTTACGAGTCAATCATGGGTTGAAAGGCCCTCAAATTAGAAATCAGTGGGCCATCTGACACAATTAGTAAATCCTAAGATGCATTTCAATGCTCTCCTCCATGAGAAAAGGAGCGGTAGTTTTTACGAGTCGATCATGGGTTGAGACGCCCTCAAGTTAGAAATCAATGGGCCATCTATAATCTGGTGTTGTTTCATACGGCTCGACGACTATGTCAGACGCCAAATTACTCTGAAATAAACACTTGAAAACTCACACTCGCTCGATTACACTCTCTCCCAACGTTCCTCAACCACCTCCCCCGCATCTCCAATCGCTCCCCTGTACCCTCTCCCTACATTATAGCGTTTCTCCCATTACATTCTCTCTCTCTCTCTAACCTCACAACCACAGGACTTCTCTCTCCATCCCCCTCTCATCATTCTCCCATTCTGGACTGCCACACTTGCTCTTAGGTTTTTTTCCAGTAAAGTCACGTAGGTATTATTATTTCTATTATTTTTATTATTTATTTTTTATTTTTAACCTACGTGACTTTACCGAAAAAAACCTAAGAGTATGAATCCTTGCAGTCACGAAAGCTTCAAATCTACTGCCACACTTGCTTGCCACCCCTTGCCCTCCCCTGTCTCCGGACCTCCCTTCCCGTCCTCCTCACTCGCACTCGGTCCTCTCCGCCGTGGTGTCGCCATGGCTGGCATGGGCCCTGGTGCAAGGAATCAAATAGGATCACCACCTTGTCCAATTCCACAACCCCCCACCCACTTCATAACCAGGGCGCCTGCGGCCCATGTGCCAAGGTGCAGTTGGCACTGCCTACATCGATAGCCACGCCGCTGCCTCCCACACCGTCTCTCATCTCAATCTCTCTCCCCCACACGCTCCACTCTCCTTAGTCCCCTCTTCTCTCCCACTGTAATGTAACTCCCCCACCACCACTCTCTGCCTTCACCCACCATCCTCTCCTTGCACTCTCCCACACGCTCTCCTCGTGCTCTCTCACACACACTCTACACGCTTTCCTGATACAGTACAACTCTTGCTTTCTTTTGCTCTAGTTTTTTTATATTGTATTTTTCTCTCTCTCTCACACTCAGCGGCCCACCCTCACATTTGTCGTGTCTCTCTCCCACACTCTCAAACTCGGCAGACGTGGAATGAAAGAGAGCAAGACAACACCACTCCACCTCCCCCACTGTACTGTCCGCTTGCCTGCCTGTGAGAGTGTGTGTATGGCATCAGTTTACAGTGGCATGAATAGGTTTGCCAAGTGTGTGTGTGTATCCGTGTGTGTGTGTCTATTACAGCACTTGCCCCAAAAGTCGCTGAGGCTATGCGGGGGATCTTTGTTTTTGTACATTTGTGTGAACTACTGGTAACAACTACTAGTTACTACTACTGGTTCTTTCGGTAAAGTCACGTAGAAGGGAAATAATAAAATAATATAAATATAAAACAATAAAAATTCTCACGACGTTTCGACTGCAACACAAGCTAATCGTCATCAGGTGTGAAATCCACAGCACGAAAATTTGGAGAAAAGCACCAAGAATATGAATCCCTGCAGTCACGAAAGCTTTAAATCAAAATTTACTACTAGTAACTTCAGAGTAGACGTTAGCAGATCCGCGGACGTCTTTCGCAGCAGCAGCAGCAGGAGGCGCCATGGCCCACATAAACGCGAAAAAATGTACCTGCAAATTATTCATCCGGGATTATATTTTACGTAGAAACCAATCATCACCCTCGCCCCTCTTCCTGGCAGCCTAATGCCGATTTGCAAGCCAGGTACCAGTCACCCTGTGCCCACACAGACAGCTGCCACTAGGGGTGCCCTTTAAATGTTTGAGATCAGGGCGCCAAATCAAATCAAATCAGTTGTAGAAAGTGTGGTTACACAGCAACGAAGATCAATCATGGGCCTCCATTTGGTCAACTCGGCCTTAAATCACCAGCAATGGAAGAAGACTGTCGGCCAAATCGGTGTGGTTCTGACAACGCCTCCCCTCTCTCTTGCGCCACGCCAACCTTAATAGACGCTCGCAAACACACCTTGCCCCAAAAATTATCCCGGGTACAACAAGGGGGTGTTCTGTCTTGCGTTAAAGTTGAGGCCTGCATGTTTTTGTATGTGCACACATGTGTACAGAGTGTGTGTGTGTAGGAATGGGTGTGTGTGTGCGTGAATGTTTTCGTGTGCGATGGAATTCATAGACTGCTGGTCAAATAAGTAGCGAGAGAAAAAAAGTCTTGCCCAACCCGGCACAAAGAATTACGCTGTAGTGTGTTTACACTTTTAGCAAGGCAGTTCACATGCCCCCTAAAATTAGGGTCTGACCCCCCCTACTCCTAGTAGGAATTCTCTGGGGTATTGGCAGCTAACCTCTGTGCGTGGTAACAGTGGTTCACGCACCGTAATAAAACAAAACCAAGGCAGCGGAGTTCGATTGGCAGACATGGCCAACATCGTATCAGTGTAAAGTGATGTCTGAACGGGTCTGTCCGGGGCCTCGCCTAGGTCAACTCAGGCTGAAATAAGAACATGGGGCAGCAGTGTGTAAAAACATCAGCACAAGGGCAAGACAAACGCGGGCGGGGGTGGTTCTGCCAACACCATGCCATTGTGGGCAGCGACACCGCTGCTCACTCACCGCACAAGATCCACCGGTCTGTTAAGGCTAAATTGGGATCTCACACACTAGTGTGTGTGTGACTGCTTGTGTGTACGAGTTCGATTCCCGCTCACGGCCAACACCAGTGATGAGTATCTGCATCTTTCCTGGGCATTCCCTAGGCGTGGTGTGCAAAACATCGCCATTGGGGAGACAAAGAGACGGCCTTCATAGGTGCTAGCTAACAAACATTTCCCAAAGCAGTCTGTTAATGCTATATTGGGGGACCTTTGTCTGTGTGACTGTGTGTGATAGTGAAACAGAGAAGGGCTGGGTGAACCAACTTGACGTCATACCTCACATTCCCAGCAAGCCGCATGACTTGGTACAAAGACAAAGGTCCCCCCGGTATAGCCTTAACAGACTGTATGGGGCAAGTGCTGTTTGGCGAGCACCTATGAAAGCCCCCGCTTGGCACAAGAGGAGGTGGGGGGGTGGCCAGCACCACGCCCGACCGCCTTTGTTTACCTGGTGGCGATGTTTACCACACTGCACCAGGTACTCATTTGAAGCAGAGTCCACCTCGGGGAGGCCCAGGACCGGTTCAGATATTTGTCACTGGTGTTGGCCGTGAGTGCGAATCGGACTCTGGTCGCCGGGTTCGTCGGGCAGCACGCTGACCGCTACACTACAAACGTACACCACTGCCAAGAACATTCCGATGTGTAACGTTACTCCCACTTGTGTTTTATTTTCCGTTTTCCGAAAATTGTATTCCGTTGGTGCGATCACATGCATTCGAGAACATACGCGAGATGCCGCTAGAGGGGATGATGGCCGATGTTTGAGACTAATGATGAAGTGCCAACTAAAGGAGGGAACGTGCCCAAGAGGACTTCCATTGTGGAGATGGAGCACTTACAAGAGATTGTGTGCAGGCCCTGGACGGATTGTTACATAGGGTGAACCCTAAGAGCTGGTGATAGCTTGGACAGGCCTACATACTGCAGCGGATTGATCAAGGCATGTAATGAAACTTAGACATTTAAAGTCAGGAATCTTACACTTGAATGAGCAGTGCACCGTCTTGTGTCAGAGAATGAACCTAGGCTATCGTATAAAATATCGTAATACTTACAATCATAAAAATAATTATCAGTCTACTGCCTGATGAATATCATCGTCAAGCTGTCACCATCTCTCACGGTCTTGCAATCTAACAACCATCCACGATCTCTATGGCCTCTATGCGCTGTGAAGGGCCACTGCCCGAAACGTCGCTTATTATTTGTATACACTTTTGCTTTTCAGGCCAAAATGTTATTGACAAACATGCTCAGTTTTTACAATCTATTTGGCTCCTGCACACAATCTGAATTCATCACTCCACCGTGTGGGGCGTGTTCCCTCCCTTGGCGGCTACATTAAACTGAAAAACTATAATTTCAATTGTTACCACGTAAGGCCGACTGAGCTATACGGTATAGCTCTTTTTCAGAAGCGACCTGGCCACAACTAATAATAGCTCAACTAAGTGGCATATCACGTGGAGATTTATCGCAGCCAAACACTCTAAACGCATGTTTATAAATGTGGTGGGAAAAACAGGACCCGGAGAAAAATGCACGTGACCACGGGGAGAACATTCAAACTCCAAATATACATGCGTCAGGGTCAGGATCGAACCCACGACCTCCTGCATACCAGGCGAGGTAGTTAACATCTCGACCACCGCAGGACCCCAAGCTGTCAGTCCCTTCTCGCAATGACATGTCCTGCTCAAGCCCACTCTACACTTTCATTAACAGTCAAACCTCTGGCCCATGTGTTCATCTCTCAAACTGGCTGAACACTACCAATGTGGCAGGACCTACCTGGAAACGAGTCAAAATGATCCTGGCATTTTAATAACTTTCTTTGATCACCCGTTGTGGCTTTTTCAGTAGAATTGCCAGAAATGTTACTGCATTAGTCATGATATACAATTACAGTTAGGGTGTGACAGCACATGCAGTACTATACTGTATACAGAATTCCCCATCATGATTCGGTACGGGAAGTTTGTACAAAGTCATACTTTTACAACTACACGTGGCCTAAACAAATATACAAATTAAACATATTTCAATAATTTATATTAGGCCACTTTTATCTATTTTCCAGTAAAATAACAACATATCTTTGGAACACAAAGTGGGAACATGTGTTGATATTTTGCATATCACTTCATGAACGCAATGGGTCTGAACGTCAAATTTAAGAACCATTCTGAAAGTAAGTCTGGAGACTCGGTGAGGCTTTTCCCCAAGTAAAATAAATAACATTGCAGTCCTGTATTGTGTACATAGAGCGCTTTTGTAAAAATTGTACATGAGGTTATTTGACCATCCTGATCAGAGCGGGTTTGTGATGATTGGGAAATTGCAGTATTGCATTGCCATACCCGTCTGTGGATGTGCACGCAGATTGCCAATAAATGTGGATATTTTTATTGTATCGTGAAATGTTTGCCGACACAAAATGAACTTAACATTGCTCAGGAAATGACCAAGCAAAGATTAAATGGGAATATTGCCGATGCTAGGACAAATGCTCTTCCCGTAAGCAAAACGGGAAGAATTAAAGAGGTAAACTGCAATAGACCACAGCGCTACCCATAGTCACAATGAGCACATCAAGACCATCCATACGTGAATAAAATTCGTGCATGCTTTATATCACGACTATGACAAACAGGGCGCACAGCTCAAGATGAGTAGTGGGGAGTGCTGGACAGGAAGGGGAGGAGGTGGAGGCGAAGGAATGACCGGACCAAGACATTGGGGATGAGAGGGTGATGATGAGAGGGTGATGATGAGAGGGTGATGATGAGAGGGTGATGATGAGAGGGTGATGATGAGAGGGTGATGATGAGAGGGTGATGATGAGAGGGTGATGATGAGAGGGTGATGATGAGAGGGTGATGATGAGAGGGTGATGATGAGAGGGTGATGATGAGAGGGTGATGATGAGAGGGTGATGATGAGAGGGTGATGATGAGAGGGTGATGATGAGAGGGTGATGATGAGAGCGGAGGGAAGAGCGGAAGCAAAAAGGAGCAAATAGAAGTGAGCCAAACGGAGCGGTGTCTGTTTTCACAGGGGGCGGAGAGAGGAGATTTAGAGTGGAGCTGGCCACACAGACGTCACGTGATTCATGGGAACTTTGAGTTTATTTCGATATATAGATGGTGATTCTTCTTGGTTCTTTCGGTAAAGTCACGTAGAAGGGAAGTAACATTATTTTATTACTTCCCTTCTACGTGACTTTACCGAAAGAACCAAGAAGATGAATCCCTGCAGTCACGAAAGCTTTAAATTGAAATAGATTGCGACTGTTCCCATGAACTTCACTCACCGATTCCTCCACCCGGGTTGAAGGCTCGGTCGACCTGACTAACCAAATGGTGCTCTTTATTGCTGGCTGCTTGATGCTTGGAGCCTTTAGGCCTGTCCTCAGCGACTGTGATTTAGACGAAATGCCAACGACCAAAACACTCCAGAATGCACCCCACTCTCGTTGGATCTCTGAGGCTAGGCAGGCCTCAAGCTGGACAGCAGTACTCAAATGGAAGATTGCCTGGGTGATCACGAACTGGCAGCAAAGCAGACAATTCTGAAATATATCAGTGCGTGGCTTAGAGCGGTTGTCAACCATTCATATGCACTGGGCTTTCTATGGATACTGGCATTTCCTCCCCATGTGCCAAACAATCAACGTGGAATTTTTTCTGAGACGATTATAAAGGAAACTCATGAAACGTCATCATTAGACATGATTCCACAGCGTTGGCTTGTGTTCTCCTATATAGATGTCGGATGTGCTCTCAGGTTGTATACTGCGTGTCGCTCGACACGAACTCCAACGTTTAACTCCACGTCCTGGAAGCTTCTTTCAGTTCCTGGAGCAACACGTTGGGACATCGTGCCGAACGACGCAAGGTACTACCCCGAAAGCACACCAGAGCTATAAAGTGGTCAAAGGGGCACATCTTCTTGGTTATTTCAGTAAAGTCACGTAGAAGGGAAGTAATAAAATAATAAAAATAAAACGTAATAAAATAATTCTCACGACGTTTCGGCCACAACACAAGCAGCCGTCCTCAGGTGAAGACCAGGTCTGAAGACGCTGTCTCCCCGACAGACTTGGTCGCTTGCGTTGTGGCCGAAACGTCGTGAGAATTATTTTATTATGTTTTATTGTTATTATTTTATTACTTCCCTTCTACGTGACTTTACCGAAAGAACCAAGAAGATGAATCCCTGCACTCACGAAAGCTTCAAATCGAAAGGGGCACATATCAAGGAGCCAGGGGGAGGCCGTGAATGGATTTGATTTATGGGGCATAGCATAATGTCTTGCGATCTTCCTGTCCAACTGTTATGTTGTGGAGGGGTGGGGGTGGCACTGCCCCTTGGCCTCCTATGAATCCACGTGCCATATCGTGAAATACACTTCAGGGACAGAGTGCAGCAAACCAAAAACTCAGGGGGGAGGAAGGGGGGGACACTGCAGTCAATATTAACTACAGTACAGTCTTCTTGGTTCTTTCGGTAAAGTCACGTAGAATGGAAATAATAAAAAAAAACATAAAAGATTTTTTTTATTTTATGGAAATAATAAAATAATAAAAAATAAACCTTGATAAAAAATATTTATTTTATTATGTTTTATTTTTATTATTTTATTATTTCCATTGTACGTGACTTTACCGAAAGAACCAAGAAGATTAATCCCTGCAGTCACGAAAGCTTTAAATCGAAATACACTACACTGGTCACACTTTTTCTGGCATAAGGTATTCCAACGGTTTTAAGGTAATTTTGGGGTGCTGATTCCAAATCTGGCATCAGGTTTTGTCCATCACATCAGATTGAGATATCAAATATTGCATTTTCAATAAAAACTGCAGAAGAAGAATATTTAAAAAATGTGGATATCTACATAAAATTATATTATAAACACACCATCCTAAAAATACAGCACCATATTTTAACACTAAAGCAGTCACTGACTCGCAACAACTTGCAATCATAAGTGACGGAGTTAATTTCGGGTAAAATCAATGAAAATGGGGTATGCCGATAGCATAAAAATGAGATGTGATAGAGCAAATCTGAGATCAGATTTGGAATCAGCACCCTGAAATTAGTCTAAAACAGCTGCAAAAATCCAGGCCAGAAAAACATGTTTTTTTTGTTGACCAGCGCTATGAACAGAATGAGCAACAATGCGATCTGTTTTTGTCTATCAGACATTCTGCTCTGCCTCTCACCGACTGGGTATGTATATGAGGAAAGGTTGCGATGCCCATCATATAGGCGGGGGGTATGCGGGGGGGGCTCAGTCCCCTCCCGATGCTAAGGAGCTGTTGGGAAGAAAAGCACCTTAATTGAACGAGGCCTCTGGAAGAACATGGCTGAGAATAGACCTCGCATAGCTGCGAATCCTCATGAGTCGCAGGCAAAATAGAATCAGAATCTTTATTTCGGCTGGAGGAATCCGATGAGCTATTAAGCTCTTTTTTTTACAGATGACCAGTAGGGGCAGGTAATAAAAAGTTACAACAATACAAAAGAACTATATAAGAGTGCAAAAACGACAGGGGTGTAAACTATAGGAAACATAAGCAAGCCCTTCAAAATAAATAAATGCCTGCCGATTTTTCAACACTAAACACTTTTTGTAGACCAACATAATCGTGTTTTCTCTACACATTTTTGACATTCTTACACAGTGGGCCACCACGTTGCATTATAGAATTCCTCGTAATGAGAACCAGATATACTGCGCCACAAAAATATATATCGGCTCATTTATCCACACTGCAATGTGGTTAAATATCTGGGAGAGAGATTATGGAGAAAGTTCTGGAAGAAGCGCGGCTGCATTTTTTGCAACCGATGACCAAACACGACTGTAGAACAGCAGAAGTTGTGGCTGTCTCCAGAAAATATGATTTGAAATCTTCCTGCAGTCACTTTTCCTAACTCGAAATAAATTGATAACGGCTCAAAATACAATGGAAGTAGTTACTTTTTAGCGCATGAATAAACATCACCACGAAGATTTGTATCCTTGTTTTATAAACATGTATCCACTGCTGGATATAACCCTCCCTCCACCCGACGATTTGCAATCCTTCCCCGGTCATACGAATCCAAAAATCCAATTCATTCCTGCACATGAGCCGATCGTATTTCTCCATCTCCTTGATGATCGTTATCTCGGGCGAGATCTCTCCCCTTGGCTGCCATTCCATCACCAGTACCATCCATCAGAAGTCAGTATTCATACTGGGGGAAACCGATTCGCAATAAAGCTTTTTCACACATGTCCGTCGTCCCCTTTCTAGCGATGTGTTCAGCTCAAGCCCACTTTGTTCTCAACAATTAATGATATGTTCCTCATTCTGGTATCGGTCACTGTACAGGCATTGACACACTCTGTTAAGCAGGAGTACTCCTCACATATACACATAAGAATGTGTAGATGTGCTTTTTGTCATACACTATAGACACATGGAACAATATGTTATCTTGCATTACATGACAAAAGATATCCATTCCCAGTCAGTTTTATTTTTCCTCCACGGGCTATCAAATTCACAACCAAGAACACTGTACATGCAAAGTGTTATTTACCTATAGGTGTTGCTTCCTTTAAACATCATCCATAATCAATTAACTGCTGCAAATATCTCACGGTTCCGAGATGCAACAAACCGCACGGGCTAATTGCGTCGCTCCATCTCCCCTGCGAACGATCTGACAAGACGCGTTCCCATTCATTGTTAACCCCCATCGGCTGATCTTCCTGCTCGATCCCATTTAATGTATCAGAATAAGATTTATTGTAACCAATGCTTGTTCGGTATCTTTCCATCTCTCCCGTGCTACTTTAAAAGCGTGCAAAAACATCCCCCACGCTTCTTCCGTGCGTATCAATTCATTCACAACTGCGGCAAATATCCAATTGTATATCGCTTGCAGCATCGGGGCACACGCCAAATAAACCCAACGTAATATTCGACGAGTTTCGTGAAGGCCTGTGTCAATCAATACACGTGTCCACTGGAACGATACATACATAACTGCCGATAACCACTTCCCCCAACGCAGTATGAAACAATAAATAATTATTTCGTTAAAATCACACACACACAAAAACGCCCTCCCGAACATCAGTTTTGGCCAGACCACAGGGTGTGGCCGGGCGATATCACCACGCCCGGCCACCTTTGTATCACTCACTCCACTGATGCCCGTGTTCTTAACACTTCACCAGACACAATACCCCATGTACAACACAAGCAGCGTGGGAGGGACAAATCCCCCTCTTAACAGCGTGAAGTATACACCGCAAGAATTGGTGGTGGCCATTATGAACGGACCCATGGCAATTTTGCTTCCATGGGGAGGGAGCGAGCACGAAAGTAACTGTGGTGGCCCTTGATCAGACAAAGTAACAAAATGATCTCGGTTCTACCAAACACATCTCTCGGGTTTTCTCCCCGCCACGCGAGGGACAATGCCGACATCATTACGACTCCGATCTCGTGCCACGAGATTCAATTCCTTTGTTGAAATGTGAACACAAAACACGCAAAAAACGATCACTGCAACCTGGAACGACGGCTTCGCGTAATGGCACGGGACGCGTTTTATTCGCTCGCGTAAAAAACAACAACACTTACCTATCGTGGTATTAATTAAAGAGAAAGGACATTAACAACACAGCAGCTGCCACCCACCCACCGTACACAATGGAGGGGTGGCCGCAAGACGGCACAATGGAGATGATGCGCTTACCCGACAGGGCGAGCGAGAGCAGCAAGAAGACAATGGCAGAACGCAATGCGGACGCAGCCATCGCGGACAGCGTTGGCTTGCTTACGACTTTATTCCTCTGTGGAACCACGATCGAGACGGCAATGAGAGTCCGGAGCGCGGTGATGAAGTGTGCGGCGTGGGGAGAAGCTGGGGGGGGGGAGAAAGTTCGGAGCGTGGTTTTTGGAACAGATCTCAGCCACGCGGAGTAGCCACTCCCAGAGGCCACTCCCTGAGTCCCTCTCCCTCTCCTCCCTCTCTCTCTCCTCCCTCTCCTCTCTCTCTCCTCCCACTCCGATTTGTTCTTGCCCTGCCACACAACTCAGGGCCCTCTCCTCCTTCACCCCTTCTCTCTCTCAGACCCCTTTCCACAGGTCTCTCTTTTTTTTACGATCAGTGGAAACAAGAAGATGCTCGGTGTAGTCGGCACTTTGCTTCGTTCATCATTTAGTTGTTTTGTGTTTTTTTCAATGCTTTGCTTTATGTGCTCCTCCCCCCCCCCTTTTTTCTGGAAGACTTTGCAGTTTTTTCCTGGATTTTTCTGTTTGCGCATAGTCACTTTAAGATGTTTTCTTGTTCATGTTTTTGTTTGTTGCGGTTGCACCCGATTCAAGAGCCGAATGGCTCACAGGGCCATGCCAAATTAATGAAACTGAAAAAAGAAATATTTCACGCTCTGCTCTCCTCCTTACCCTTTCCCTCTTTTTTTTCTCTACATCCCCTCTCTCTACCCCCTCTCTCCCTACTCTCTCTCTCTCTGTGCTCTCCTCTTTACCTCTCCCCTTCACTCTCTCTCTCTCTGTGCTCTCCTTTTTTACTATCAGGAAACAAGAAGATGCCTCTTCTCTCTCTGACAACCGACCTCGCCTTCTCCATCACCCCTTTCAGCTCTTCCACTCTCTTTTATCCCTTCTTATTTTGTTTTTGCTGATCAAATATGAAACTCACTTCCTGATTTTAATTCGCGTCAACATTTCAGCGGCGTTTCGCTTAATTCTGTATTTTCATGTATACTGCAGTGTGCAATATCCACAATGGTAGCCCGCTGGTCTCCTAACTACTACCATATATTACTACAGTACCTATAAAATGTTTACAAGGTGGAGGGGGTCGTCTGTTTTGGTAAAGGGAATTTAGTGTATATTAGGATTAGAGTAAAATTAGAGTTAGGTTAAAAGTTTGAGTAAGATTTATAGTCAAGGTTGGAGCTAAGAGTCATGGTTCTGTTCGGGATAGAGTTATGATTAGAGTTAGGCAATGGGGTTTTTGATTTGTGTTAAGAGTTTTGGTAGCTCAGGGAGGCCCCATTACAAGATCCACATCCACAGTGAATGAGGACACAATCCCTCTTTATCTCCCCCCCTGGCTCGCTCTGCCTGCACAGTCACTGTTCACAGTATTTGGTGGCCTTGACAAAACAAAGCATTGTACAGTCGGCGTGCAATGTGGTAATCCCATGAGATGCATGCAAAATACATTCGGATGGAAGTCATGCCTTCCTGCTGTTTGTGAACCGCACCCATCTGTGTGAAAAAGCTTAATCGTATTTGGTTCTTTATTTTATTTTATACCTACGCGACTTTACCGAAAGAACCAAAGAGTATGGATTCCTGCAGTCACGAAAGCTTCAAATCAAGATTCAATCGTATTTGTTTCCAGTCAGCATCCATTCTGCCCTTGCAACAACGATGGGCTTTCTCATCACTTACAGAAGGCGTTGCATTTGAGTCACATTTTGGATGAAATTGTCATGATTGGGTTTTGGTGAAGGAAGGTTTTTGGTGGAGTATTATACTTACAAATTGGTATTATACCTACACGATCTTAACCCAAATTAAACGTTTTTAGGAGTCAACGGTTTTAGACCAGGCCCAACCACTCATTCTCCATTCACATGTCCAGGCTAAAAATAATCACTCGGCAATCTAACGCCCCATGCTGGCTAAACTGACGCACTGAACATATTTAAAACAGAGAGATCTGAAGTTCGTACACTTTAATCGAAATACCGGGCTAATGCAGTAGATGGGTTGTATCTTGAAATTATTTCGCACCGTTCGTAGCCAACCGTGATAGTCGGAGATGCAGGTGAAAGATAACAAACTAAGCACAGAGCATTAAAAAAAATCGTTTTCAGTTTAGAAAAAAAACTATAGGATGCGGAACAAGAGGACAACTAACAAAAATATTACGAACAACAGGATGACGAATATGACGTTGAACAATAGGATGGCAAACAATAGGACAGCAAACGATACGATGATGAATATATCACCGATTCATGGCTTTAGGAAACATTATCTGGCTTGTGGCTTGGGTTCTCTCCACTGCCAAACAGATCGTCGTCACTGAGCACGCTACAGGGTTCCCCCGTATGACTGTTTTCTGAAGAATATCCCACGTTATTTCCATGATGACCAGATTTAGGCAATCGTGATATAGGCGCTCGCTTGTATGTTATGAGGATTTTTGGGTTCCCAAACAACTATGTAGTCTTAGGCATTGCTTATACTGTAACGTAAATGGGATGTTCAGTAGTGTTGCCATTTGTCCGAGGTTGGTCATGACAATCCGGGATTTGCCATCTGTGTTTGGGTGGCAGGAATCTATTTGAATAAAATATGTGATGGTATTGTGTGGAACGTACAATAGTTACAGTATACTACACCGTTTTATAGATTTAGGTTGACTGAAACATTTTGGGGGTTTAGCTTTGGAAAAGGTGGCAATCCTACTTTTCAGTGTTTAAAAAACAGTCATGATACTCTAAAACCATATCCCGTTGAGACGTGTGTTTGGCTGGATCAGAGTTACATTCATGGTCATGCGTTGAATTAAACACCCCGAGTGGAATTTTCCACTTAGTTTGTCCTTTAAATTATGCGTGTTTTATGGTTAAACAAAGAGGCTCTAGGGTTTTATGCAGCTGGACTTATGCATGCCTGATAGCCATAGCCATGACCACATTTGTCTGGTGTCTGGTTTTCGCTGCCCTTGTGGATTAAACAGCCATTGAGGTACTGTACTACGCTGCCTCATCTATGCTCCCTTCCTTCCCCAACCCCCAATGCCCTGTGTGGTGAAGTATGGTCAAATCACCCCTACAGTTCACATTACATGGAGAGCTATGCGCCAGCAGTGGATTGAAAAATTGGGCTGTACATTGGCAAAAACAATTTAGTTGGTGACAGCATTAACAGTGGTTATCATTCATATAGATGAGCTCTGCTGGCAAGGACTGTGGAACAAGCTATACAGCTGTTGACACTCTTCGAGGCTGGACAATGGGGTCTTCAGATTTCCCAAGACAGAGTTGGTGGTGGTAGTGAGGCATCGGGGCTAGTTACATTAAATATAGTTTCATAGTTTAAATTGTGAATGGGTTCAATTGGGCTCCAAGGGTGACGCTGTGCTCACAATCGTGTCTCACAGCAAGAATCGCCTGGGTGTTATTGTGTACTTGGGTGCATTTATTGTGTTCAATTATTATGCTCTCCCACCGGGTTCTCCGGTTACCTTCCATAGATTTAAAGAAATAACCCCAATGTGAGTGGTATTAGTCAAACAGCCCAATGCTGAAGCATTACTCGACAAGTTACTCAATTGGGATAGTAATCAGTAGCATCGCCCCCGCCTAATGCAAAATATGTGCTTGGCAGGACCCTCCTAAAAAAAGTCTTGAGACTCGGTCAGGCTTTCCTGGATGAAAAAAGGTATCAATTATGAAAAATTACATAAGTTGACGTTGATATATATTAATACACAGGATTGGATGCACATTTTTATAAAAATGTGAAGATAAAATGCGACTCGAGCTATATTGAGTTGAGTTTTGTGACTGACAATTCAGTTTAAATAAACACAATATGCGCTATTACATTAAAAAATATATATATGAAGTGGGGCCATGACCTGTCATCCTACTGCAGGATGACAGTTCGCGGTGGAAGAATGTATATTTATGGTAAAGAGGACCAAAATGCACTTCTTCAAGAAAAGAATGCCAATGGCTTTTTTTCCACAACGCACAAATACCGAGTGATTCATTAATTTAAAACAGCTACTATGTAGGGTGGTCCAGATGAATTGTGACCCCCCTCCCATTGAATTATCTAAAAGTATTTTTTGAAAGTAGGCTTTATTTCAAACATAAATGAATATGCAAGGGGGGTGGCATTTTAGGAGTCAATTAATTGGGGGGGGGGGGGGGTCACAAGACATCTGGACCTCCCCCCCCTTGTACCTCTGCAACGTTAACCATGCGACAGCGTCTCGACTGCCACAACTGAATCCACGGCTCTGCCATCTTACGCAGGGAAGGCTCCCCCGTGTGTGCGTGCCATCATTAAAGCCCGTGCAAATATATATAAATATATAAATTTCGATTTAAAGCTTTCGTGATTGCAGGGATTCATCTTCTTGGTTCTTTCGGTAAAGTCACGTAGAAGGGAAATAATAAAAATAAAACAATAAAATACAATTCTCACGACGTTTCGGCCACAACGCAAGCAGCCGTCATCCGGTGAAGAACAGGTCTGTCGGAAAGTCAGCGTAAATATATACTTTGCTGTTGAACACTCGTCGAAAACGAAGGCCCAATGCCCGAAACGTCACCAATTGTAAATCTGTTTTAACACGATGGTGGCTTTCGCGACCAATATTATCCTTGATAGAGGGGTGGGTTAGATCGCGTAAATATAAACGTGTCGTTAAAACCCGCCACAGCCAATAATTAGTAAGGTTGGTCATGTAAACAGAACGTGCCAAATTGACGAGGCTGGTTGTAATTACTGGCGAAACGTCGTACTCAAATTGTAAATGTGGATTTACTCTCCAGCACACCGGTGTGCTGTACTAAGTAACGAATTGGCACGTTCTGTTTACGTGACAAACCTTACTGGCTGTGTCGGGTGGTGGCGGGATTAACGACACGTTTATATTTACGCGCTATAACACAAAAACCTTGATTGTGAATGTCTTATTTGTTGGTGTAACTTGCTGGCCCGCCCCGACTGACTGAGACGTGTGTGAAAAAGAGCTTTATAGCTCATCGGATTCGTCCAGTCTAAAAATTCTGAAAAATGCATTTTTTTTATGGGAATTTTTTTTTAAAAAAGCACTTCAGTGTGCGACTGTGGTCAATCCAGACCGTACATCGCATCACGGACGCAATGTCCCGATCCAAATTAATTTTTTTTACGAAATTAGGACACTGCAAGCGACAACCTTCCACTGCAACCGGACGCGGTCACCCTGTCGCCTGACCACCGCGAGTGTGAAAACAAACAAAAAAATTGCAGCCGTGCGAACGAAGAAAATATTGATTCTGAAAGTTGTAAATCCTTGGGTTGAGTTGAATTATGATGATGATTCTCACCGCCCTAAACAAGATGGGGCCCGGGTTCAGCACGCGCGACTTACCCCCACCCCCACCCACTCCACCCACTCCCCACCTCCTCCACCCACTCCCCACCCCCACCCACCCCACCTCCCCTCCACCCACCCCACCCACTCCCCCCCACCCCGCCCACTCGCCCCCACCCACCCCCCGGTCCGTTTCCGGGGCAACCACCCCAAGCAGTGGCGGCAGCGGCGGCGGCAAACAGCGGCGGCCAAAGGCGGGAGCAGCGAACAGAATCGGCGGCGACGGTGGTGGTGGTGGCGAGAGACGACAGCGACAGTCGAGCACGGAAGACTCCACGGCCCTCCCCGCGCTCCATCGACAGAACCCGGGGGTGCACGCAATGGTGAGCGGCGAAAGGCGAGGGAGAGAGCCACACTGTTTATCCTCGGCGTGGGGTTCAGGAAGGGGGGTCCCTCCCCACCACCACCATCATCAACAACCCACCACCATCAACCCACCACCAACACGCAGGCCAAGGAGTCTCGCTCGGTGAAGAGAGGTTGGGGAGTCTGCGTTGTCGTTTAGGCCAATGGTGTCCGTCACCCTCCGATCAAATGTCCCGACTTGGGCCCGACTTGGGCCTCCCTCATCCTGCTGCTCCCACCTCGCCTGGGCCTCGCTCCTCCGCCCCGGTCGTCCATCGCGGCATTGCCACGATATCGTTACAATTAAGCTATTGACGGGGGGTGGACACTGTTAAGCGACGAGTGTATAGCGGGCTTGGGACGATGTCCGATGAGTTTAAGAGTTTAGGAATGGGGCGGTAGCCCACAATGTGTCTGGGACGTGTACGGCGCGGCTCGATAGCCCGTGGAGATGGAGCGATGAAATCGTCTCAACCCGAGCCAGGTCTGGCCTCCCTCGCCTCTACCAATTGTTCAGTCTTGGTTGCAATTGATTATAATCGCAGCCCGTTGTCAATCCACTGCTCGATGAACCGCCTCGCAGCGCCGTATCGGGCATGGGGATTGATCCATAATGTGGTTTAGCCACACAGGTTGGTTAAGCGGGGCACGCGAATCGTTTCAAGACGACATTGTTCCTAATCGAGTTTTTCTTGAGGTTATATCGGGTAAATATAATTGTGTCGTTAAACCCACCACCACCCGACACAGCCAAATTAGTGAGGGTTGTAACGTAAACAAAACATGCCAGTTAGTTACCTCATCGGAACCTCATTTGCCAGTAACAATATGATAATTGGGTTTTTTACCCTTTTATTTGGCAGATAAAAGGGTAAAAACCCAACTATCATATTTTGGCAGATAAAACCAATTATCATATTTTGTTACTAGCAAATGAGGTTCCAATGGTGTGTAAATGCTTACCCCGAGCTCTCATACTCTGATGGTTCATTGTCCTTGAGTTGTGCGCCTTTTGGCGTCATCTGGTCCAACACCATGTGAGACTAAGCTCTTAAGAAAAGCTGTCTCGGGTGTGGACCAATGAATTTCAAGGACAGTGCACACATTACCAGAGTTGTTTTTTGTTTGCATTCCGACCGCAGGTATTGTGGTCAATGCAAACATGACTCTTTGCAAAAAAGGTGTCAGTTTTGTTGCCAGATAAAAGGGTAAAAAACCAATGATCAATTAGTTACCTGTTCAGCACACCGGTTTGCTTTTCATCAATCCAAATCATTCGCGAGCACCGAAAGCTGGAACACCGGACTCGGATTGGGAAGAAAGGCAGTCGTTAGATGGCGTTAATGATCGCTCGGGCCGCCAGTTAAACCAAGGTGGTCGACTCTAAATGGGGAGACTCGATTCAAGAGAGAATCCAACCTTAATGGGTCGACTTGAATCAAAGGGATGAAGAAACAATGACGGCTGCTAAACCAAGGTGGAGTCGACATTCAAAAGGCATACGACCTGAACAAAGGTAGATTTTTCAATCTTTCTGCCCAATTTTATCGTTATTGCGCTATTGGTGTCACGTAACGAGACGAAGTATATAATTTCTCTCGCAGAGCAGTGCAACTCTTAGTGTTAGAAAACGGCCCGCGGAAGCGGACACCACAGAGCTACCTCTGAAATCCCTTCAGGTGACCTCTGAAATCCCTTCAGGTGACCTCTGGCCCACGGAGTAGAGTTGTATGACACTCAAACTAATTTAATTCTCAGAGGGAATTTAATCAATGTCAGTCATGCGATGTTTTTTTGTGTGTATTCATTGATATTCGGGCTGAGGCCATCAACTCAACACTTTAGAACCCAGTTTAATGATGGGCGGCTCGGCTTGAATTTGGACCCAGGTTCTCAGCGGCGCCAGCTCAAACGCTCTGACGGTGAGCCACCCGGCTACCTCTCAATTCATGAGACTCTGGGAGTAGATGTCTGATCCTGTTCCCCATCTGCTGTCCTCCCAGGCGACTGGGTTCAGGAAACTGGGGGGTGCGGGTGGCGCTCAGCGTAAGAAGAGCGGACCCAAGCCCGAGCTGAGCGAGGAGCAGAAGCAGGAGATCAAGGAGGCCTTCGACCTCTTCGACGCAGATGGCTCGGGCACCATTGACGTCAAGGAGCTCAAGGTTTGGGTGGCTGCCTGTCCGTCACTGCCTGCCAGTCAATATCTGGATGGCATTCTTCTTCTTTCGTACGGCTGATGTAGATGCAGAGCAGCAACTACAATTTCACATTCAGGTGGTCAAGCCAGATAACCGCGTCAGAAGCAGTGGAGTAGTGTATCGCTGTGATGTCTCCTTCGTATTTGTGGAACGGGCATTGCGTCATATGTTGTTGTACGGTCTGTTCTGGATGACCAGTCGCACATTGGAAAGTTTCCGTTTGTGCATCAGGTATCCACATCTGCCATGGTTTGTGCAGATACGGTTTATAACTTTCATTGACAACTATACTGTTGTCTTGCCTGTCACCAACCAGATCAGTCTTTTACTGCCTATTTTACTTTTGGAGTGCCTGTCTGCCACTGTCTACTTATCAATGCCTGTTTGTTAGGATGCCTACCTACCATTGCTTGCTTGTGAGAATGTTTGCCTGCCTGCTAGGGATGTTCTGTCATTGCCTGCTTATAATTGTCTGCCTGCCTGCCTGCAGTATTTTCTACTGCCTGGCATGTTTTTGCACCTAAAATTACAGATGCTGAAATTTTAAATGAAAAATGTTTACTCCATGTACACTGAAATACAGACAAAAAAGCACATGGATTTCAGAGCATGTAAGTAAAAACGTCACATTTCAAATAGTTAAGTGGGCTTAGGCAGGATGCTTCGTTTGAAGGGATGATGCTGGTCAGACAAAGATGGATTGGCATCCAAAGCAGGGTATACGCTCGAGAGGATGTCCACTGCGGATATGAAACAATGAAATCAGCTTACCTACAGGTGTGAATTGGATTGTTGCAATGCAAGTCCTTCAGAGATGGAGATGGCTTGGGTAGCCTTTCATCTAGCAATGGATTCCTCTGGACCGATGATGATACACATGCATAGATATTATATATGTGAGGAATGTACATTCAGCAGTCACACAATGCATTGCACATTATAATGTTGTAATTTTGCCTGCAGGTGGCAATGCGTGCACTCGGATTTGAGCCCAAAAAGGAAGAGATCAAGAAAATGATTGCGGATTTTGACAAGGATGGTTCGGGAAAAATCAACTTCAACGACTTCCTGGCCATGATGACTCAGAAGATGGTAAGTCTGCCCTTTGATCTTATGTATAAAACAAACATTATTCATATCAACTTTTAACACGCACAGTATTCACTCGCTCAAAGAGAACTCGGGCACGAAGGAGCTATTGACAAGTGGTAAATGCAGCCATATCACGTGACATGCAAGGCATGTTGGAACCGATCCTATCGTACCATTTACTGTCTTTAATTTGGCTTTTGCATGTCTTCCCCACACCTCCAATTAGCATGGTTGGCTATATATGGTGCGAAAGAAGTTATATATGCATACATAATTATTCAAAAAAAATTACTTTGAAGCAATACACTGGCGCATCTTCTCCAATATCACGTAATTAACAACGTTCTATCGGTCTTTGTGTTGTCAGAGTGAGAAGGACTCAAGGGAGGAGATCCTGAAGGCTTTCCGCCTATTTGACGACGATGAAACGGGCAAGATCTCCTTTAAGAACCTCAAGAGAGTGGCCAAAGAACTGGGGGAGACCCTGACGGACGAGGAACTGCAGGTGAGTGGCTGCACATCTTACACACACACACACCTAGTGGATAGAGAGGCTGGATCTTTGCCGGTATGAGTCTGATGGAAGGCACAGAAATTTCAGGCAGACGTACTGCTTCAACACCTCAATGTGCTGCGTTGGACAAGATTCAGTTCAATCTTAATGCCGATTTCCCTGCTGCATCGACCAGAGATCACTTGAATGTATCTCCGTGGTAGCTCTACGATTTCCGCTTCTGAGAACCATTCTCTGCACTGCTAAGTGATCCGAATACATTCTTCAAATGTCACGACACCGATTGCAGTCAGGATAAAAATGCGTACGAAATGACAATCATCGATGAATGGTTACATGTTTATGCAGATATTCTAAATTTCGATTTAAAGCTTTCGTGACTGCAGGGATTCATCTTCTTGGTTCTTTTGGTAAAGTCACGTAGAAGGGAAATAATAAAATAATAAAAATAAAACATAATAAAATACAATTCTCACGACGTTTTGGCCACAACGCAATTAGCCGTCCTCAGGTGAAGAACAGGGCTGTCGGAAAGACAGATATTCTACTTAAGTGCCTCAATTACATCAACCATGAACATTCCACTGTTGGATGAATGCCTCCCCAAGCCGTCGCCATCTGTCGTTCTTGCGACCGCCCCCCCCCCCACCCCCGATTACATTCGCCGCAATTGGTTGCCTCTTCTGGTCTCTCTTCCCCAACCCCCCAAATCTTGGTTGCAGGAAATGATCGATGAGGCTGATCGTGACGGTGATGGGGAGATAAACGAGGAGGAGTTCCTGCGTGTCATGAAGAAAACAAGTCTTTACTGACCCTTGCCTCAACTCCCGGCCTTACCTGCCCACCGGCACACATTTGTACACACCTACACCTGTATTAGGGGTGCCGCGGCAGGCAATGCAGTTCGGACACTGGCTGTATTTATAGAGTATTCCTGTTTCTATCATTTTTTAAAACTGACTTTTTTTTGTTTTTGCATGTGCTGTGTCAAATCTAAAAAAATATCTGCAGTTTTTGTACATCTTGTGGCTGTGCTTGTATTGATGACAGTATACATCTTAAAGTGTAATTGTATTAGTTTTATAAACAGATGTGAAACGTTTTAAAATGTCAAAAGAGTTTAATAAAAGTTACTTGATTGAAGCAATTGTGGTTATAATTTACAATATGTAAAGTGGTGTGGCCCTAAAAGGGTTATTCCAACCATATACAAAATTTACAAAACTAATGCATTTGTGTATAGCATGAAGGTTTAAGTTAACGACAGTGCTCTTCACAAAAATCTTCATTAATCTATTATTGCAATTTCATTTTGACAAGTACAGTTAGTGCATTTTCTATCATTCAGGGCAATCAAAACGTTCACTCAAGAGGCCACAAATCACTTGCTGCAAATTGTGTAAAGCACAAATCCCAATGGTGCATCACACCCACAGTGCGACCATGTCAAAACATTCAACATGTGTACATATGAAGCTCTTATTAATCCACTGCTGGATGAGGGCCTCCCCCCACCGTGTAGGGTCATGGGTTAGTGAATGCAAGCATCGAAGTATAGTACAATGGATTTTGCTGCACTGCCCACCATGCAGCCCCGTAGCCTGTAACATGTCATGCACCGTGGTTGCCCATCCAGGCACTATCCAGGCTCAACTCATCTTAGCTTCCAAGAAGTTATGAAAATTGGGCACATTCTGCGTGATTTGGTCAGACGGTCTACAGGCATAGCCGGATCAATTATAAAATTGTGCATCCCAAGTGACTTCGTCCTCGCCACAACCACACTCGCCCATCGCCACAAGAGCCATGGCGGCGGGGTTTTTAGCTAAGGCAGCGGTGCCTCTTCGTATGTTATGCTCACAAACGGCGGCTTCATGGGCAGCAACCAGTACTCGGAGTTATAGTAAAGAAAGAAGCGGTGCTGCAAGACCAGCTCCCCGTAAATATTTAACACGCTCAATAGCAGCCCCAGCAGCGACTGGTTCGGCTGGAAATTGGTGTAGAAGCTGCGGATTTCCTTTGCCAACTTAATGGCCTCCTTCGACGCCGTCCCGAAGATGGTGCTGGCATTGCCCAGGAGATGGGGCTCCCCGCAGTAGAGGTTGAGGCGCGTGTAGTGTGTGCGCAGGCCTGGCTTGAACATCGCCCCCAACTCGGCGAGCCTCTTGAAGGTGCGCTGTACGAAGCGCGAGCAGTCGTACGATTCGAACCACGAGGTGGCGTTGAGCTCCTCACCGCTCCGCACCGTCCACGTCTCGTAGTAGACGCCCGTGTCGTTGTCGTGCCGTACCCACTTGGCCAAGTTGTTAAACGTCTCGCCTGTGAAGGGATGGGAGGCCGGGGCTTAATTTCGCTCTGAATATTAAGGTAATTTGTCAAACGTGCTACGGGCATGCTCCCTGCTTCTTGACCAAACTACGGTTATCGTCTCTCTTGACTGGCAAATCCTCACATACATTGGTGTTTTACGCAATAAGACATTCCCACTCTGCCGCCACTCAATGTCATAATTGTAATGGTCTTTGCCCATAAGAGCTTCAAGATGACGAAGAATCAATTCGCATCTTTCAATGCGCAGTGCAACATTTGGTGTTAGGGAATGGTTTGCAGAAGCAGATATCACAGAGCGACCTCTGAAACCCCTTGGATTTATCCAAATTAAGTGCAGATGCGAACGTAATGTTAGGGTTTTTTTCTGCTGCAGTCATTGATGACTGGGCTGAGACTGCCAACTTACAACACTTGCGAAACGTATCAATTTGCTAATTTCGTTCGTGAAAATTGTTCATCTTACCCAGTGAGTTCAAACTATACAATAATTGGTGCATTAAATATTTTTTGGCTATGTCGGTTGAAGGAGGGTCTGAATGACACAAAGGTGGCCAGATCATCGCATGGCCTAACCCAAATATGAAATGTAAATCACAATATTGGCTGAGAAAACCTATGTATTAATTTCACTATCCTTGGTGTTTCAATGCAAGGCATTGAACGAGTCGCACCTGTGGCCTCGGCAACCTTCAGCATGGTGCCGTTCTCTTGCCAGTGGCGCTCATCCAGGCCGGCGTAGAAGCAGGCGGCGCCCTGGTTGCACCAGAATGGCGCGGAGAGACCGGTGCGCAGGTGCGGGAAGGTGCAGTTCCCCAGCTGGAAGAGCTCGTACCACTCGAGCGTGAAGGCGTGTCCCGTGAGCGCGCTCCGGAACCCGATGGCATCATGCATGATGTTCTGTGGAGGGCGTACAGATTGGCGAGAGGCGATAAGTACGACGTGAATACGAAGAGAAGCGGCGCTTTCGTCACTGTCGTTTGCCTGTAACACATTACGACAGTAGAGATTCTACAAACTGTCACGATTCACGGCCATCATTTGATTCGACAATTGATTATTCTTTCTTCTATTGTGGTGAACGAAGCAACCTCTATAGTCACAGCAGGGGTTACTTGAACCCATTACACACAAGGGTCACTTCCTATCATCAGCCATGATTATAAACTCAGGAAATGAGGGCGCCTCGTGCAGTCGCCATCTCTCAGTCTCATGGTGCAACAATCTATCCAACTCCTGCTGATTTCACTGCCCCATCTCCAAGATCGTCAAAAACTCGGGCACGCTCCCGACTTTGGCTGCCACTCCGTCATTAGTTTTAAGCACTGGACGTCATCTCATTTACTATTGTTTACAGCCAGTATGTGACTGGTTTGTGTTCGTTCCCCAATCCACATGTTCCTCTGTCTCCCTGCTCAATTAGGAGCATGCAATTTCCCATGCTTCTTTGCGTGCTTTGTTACAATTTGTTTGTTAATGTCCATGGATCTGATCCATGTCATCGAGACCATACATACAACAATAGTGAAGCTTTAACAAGATAATTATTTTTTACAGATTGTCATCTAGAGCAGGGGTCCCCAACCCCCGGGCCGCGGACCGGTACTGGTCCGTGGCCTGTTAGGAACCGGGCCGCACAGCAGCACGAGGTGAGAGCGGTGAGTCCGCGCGTGGCCCACCCCCATTGTTTTATTTACCACGTCCGTCCGCGCCTCTTTCCCGTACTGCGCACTTGTCTCAGTTACAGTTTTGGTAAGCCCACAAGCTAACCTGAGCAAAAATGAGAAAAAGCAAACGTCGATTGGAGAGCTTCTTTGAAAAGGGAGAAAGACCCAATGATGAAACCCCCCCTGCCCCGGTCCGTGAAAAAATTGTCTTCCACGAAACCGGTCCCACTCCCAGCACTGCTCACTTTCTCCTCTCACCCCCCGCCCCCCCCTCGGCATTTTGTTCTTGCTCCCTCGCTCCTCATTCCCTCTAGTGAGCAGCACTACAATCCTCCCACCCCAACCCCCCCCTCTCTATCTCTCCTCCCTAGCTCCTCCCCCCCTCTCTTACCTATATAGCCTCTTGTTACAGCAGCCCTTTTGCCCACTTCAGCAATTGTTTCTTGCTGTGGTTGCTCACTTGATGACGGACGTCATGATTTAATTTATTTTATTTTATATCTACGTGACTTTACCGAAAGAACCAAAGAGTATGAACAGTATAAGTGTATGCGCTTGACAGGTATTGTACAGACCTACAGAACTCATATAATACATTAGATGATAATACCAACACATTATTTTACTGTTAGTCGTGAAAGATCTAAATATTCCAAAATGTAAAGCTATTTCCCATCAGGGACCGTTTATAAAATGTAAGCGCGTAGTTATGCGTAGATTAAAATAAATTTAAGCTTTAAATACATGCATCTAATTGTGCTTGCAATAATTTATTCTTTTAAATCTACAACAAAAATGTGCCAATTATACAGAGTGTTTAAAAAAGATGGACCCACTTTGAAATCGCTATATCTCTGCAACCACGACCGCCCATGAATGAAACTATTACCACTTGAAAGGGCGGGACATAGAGAGGGCAGGAGATAGAGAGGGCGGCGCATAGAGTTTCAAATGATTACCGCTAGATGCCTCTCCCAGCGCACACACAGCCCCTAGCCTCAGTCATTCGCAAGATGGTGACCCCGCAACACAAGGCGTTTTGCGTTCTGCAGTTCAGCTTAGGTGGCCAAGCGGTAGCGCGAGCAGCTCGCAATTGAAAGGTAGAGGAGTTCAAATCCTGGTTGGGGGTTGATTCAGTCCTTCATCTCTACGGGGTACATAAAATAAGTATCACTTCATGGATATGTCAACTGAGGTTGTCCTGTGGAGAAACCCGCTCCCGCCATACAGTTGTGGTACTTCCATTCCTGGCCCAGGGCTGTAAACAGTGCTCATTTGAGCAATAAATCACCTTGACTACCGACATTGTTTCGGCGAAAGGAGTGAACAAATTGGTAAAGTGACGAATTCGTGACAGATTCAAGAATCCACCAATATCTCCTGGCCACCTCGTATCCTAACCCTTACAATACCTGCTATTCATAGGCAGTCTCCCATGCAAGTATAAGCCAGGCTGCATGGCTTCTGAGACCTGACAAAATGGGGCACATTGAGGGCCATTTGGTCGTAGGTTATAATTACTAGGCCGTGATCCGAGTGCCGAGTACCACAACAACAAAAGCATGACTGCTCACAAATTTTCCCAGGAGGTCGCCAAACTTGAACTCCCAGACGGGCGCCTTGAGCAGGAACACTTCCAGCACATCCTCGGGGGCCATGGCGGGGATGGAACCCCCCGGGTCTCCGTCGGGGCAAAACGTGTAGCGCGCTTGGCAGAAGGGGTCCGGGGTCGGTCGGAAGTTCACCCGTCTGTGTACGCACAGCCAACGCACTCTCGCTCAGCTGTCTGTCGTATTTTTGGGTTGTACCGTGTGTTGTTAGGCATGATGTTCGACTATTCGCTCCACGTGCTGAGAGCGTCTTCAAGAAATTATTAGAACTCACTCTACGTCGATTATATGGAATTTCTTACAAAACTGGCAGCAGTGGAAATATCACAATATAGAAATAATAATCATAATGTACAGCCCTTTTGTCAATCAACTGCTGGAGGAAGGCCTTCCCATGCTGTTTTGATCATGGGGGTTTGTTTGATCATACTTCACCAAGCTGGTCAATGTAGGATGGTGAAGTGGGGGGTAGGGGTCCAGGATTAGTTCAGATATCACTCCCCATTGATGTCAACCATGGTCATAAATAAAACTCAAGTTTCCAGGTTCATAGCACAGTGCCACACTCATTCATAACCATAGGCAACTGAAATTTAAACACAACACTGATTTACTTGTGTAAATGTATACCGTATACATTATATATTTAGAAATGTTGTATATGAGTAATTATGTGTTTGCTATCTATGCATCAATCTACACTCTGGACACCCTTGCAAACGTGACGTTCCATCTCAAGTGATTTTACAGGTGATATATTTTAATAAGTAAAAAATAAATATGTAAAATGAATAAAGCCACCATGTGTCCTGTGACACTGGCTTCCTCCTGACCTGTAGGGCACAGGCCAGTGTGGTTTGTTCACCAAGTCGTCAGGGTCAGCAGAGTCAGCCCAGGTAGCCCTGGCTCCAGCATGACCTTTGACCATGAGCAGAGCAAAGAGCAGAGCAGACTGGAGCCAGCAACCTCCCAGGACTTGACCACGCCAGGGCACAACCCCCACGGTCACATCCATGTCCTAAACAATACGGACACATTATCAGCTCTCTGTTGAGTTGGTGGTCTAGACAAGGCTGAGGACAATGTACAAGCAATGTGGTGGTCACAGGACATGTACACAAGGCATGATGGGAGTTTTGCCTCCTGCTGTTTGTGTCTTGATATTTCTTTCCAATGTCACATTCACAGCAGATTGGTACATGCGTAATGGCATGGTGACATCTGTTGGACGGGAAAGGGAAGCATGGGTACGGGCACGGTTAAAGTAACAACCAATCAGGGAAGGAGAAGTGTCTGGGGCTGAGGTAACAGGTGGAGTTAGCCGAGATATTCCGGGAACCTGCTCGAAGGTTCCACGAGAGGGCGTGGCCGGAGGCGGGGCCTAGTCACGCCTGGAGGGATATAAGGGGGAGCGGGCTCGGGGTTCGCGTGTGGATTCTTGGGTCCTGGCTGCGTCGCTGCTCGCCGTCATCTCTCTCCGTCGTCCGGCCACGTGAAAGATCTCCTGCGGGGGTTCCATCGCCATCCTCGGCATGCCGCCAGCCAGCGACATAGCCGAGGGTGGTGAGACCACACCGAGTGATTGGCTGTGTGTAGCCAATAGAGACGTTAATATCTAAGTGTTGGCCTGTGCTGTGCCCAGTGTGAGAAATAAAAGAAGTACCCTGTACACGACGTGTCGCGGAAGTCGCTCATTACACACGCAATAAACACGTCTGAAAAGTAATCTATTCGTTTGTACCGCAGTAGAAACAGCATTAAACTGGGGGGGCATACTCAGCACGTCGCAGAATCCATCCTCCAGCCAACAACTTCTATGATCAGGGCTTAATTTCTCACTGATGATTTCCAGGTGGCTGTATAGGAAGCAGCACAGTAACGATTGAACAGGGAAGTAAGGTGCCAAGTTCAATCTTAAATTGAAGCTTAAATAAAATTATTTACAGTTTAGCATTATATACGATGTGTATGTTTTTCTAATTACATTTAAAGCACAACAAATGTAATTACAATCTTTAAATACACTGCATACCTGTCAACTCCTTATCAGACCAATTCAGAGACCTTTTTGGTCACCCCGTGCCCTTATAAATGTCAACGTTCATCCTACAAATTCCCATTACAAGGGAGAAACAGAAAGACATTTTGTTGTGCCCGTATTGAAACGGCTGTACGCCGTATGGATCTGAAAACGCAATTTCCCTGTACAAGAATACGGGTGACACCGTATGGGTTGACACGTTTGACACTGGATGTGGTCTTCATGGAACCAGTGGAGTTTTGTTCATGGAACGGCCCTACCGGGGCACCCCACCTCTGAATCGGCCCGCATTTTCGGTTGCACACGACCCACTAAAGAATTAAGCCATACTGAGATTAGAGAAATAAAATACCATTTGCACTACAGTGCTACAGTATAGATAGGAAAACTGCTGAACACGAAACGCAAGCAGCAGTGCCAATAACACACAACACAAAACGTACAATACACAAACCCACCAATGCAATACAACAAGATCACCGTGAAGGTGCGGCATTTGATGCCATACTTTTAGGCAATATATGTGTCCTTGATGTTTATGTGTTACAATCAAGTTTGTTATAATCAAGTTCAAATAACTTACAAAACATGTAAGTGCGGTACTGTATGCACGCTCACAGACGTAAACATAAACCATGACGCATCGCCACATACAGAATTAATGCGACAACACAAAAGAGTTACACGATAAGTTCACCTTGATGTGACAAACACCACATGGTTAAATCTGATCATCAAAACCGTCAAAAATGTTTTACCATAAAGACCGAACGGGCCACCCCCCTGAGGCCTACTGCCCCGAACCGGAACAGGAGCGCCAATGCCGGCCGCGGATCTACGCCAGAGAGGTGTCTGTCCGGGACACCGACCGATACATTTACATAGCCGCATTAACATAACGAAGCCATTTATTCTACAGCAAAAACGATACCAATGACAACAGCAACGTTAATAACCCGATGCTGATACTGTACACGTCAATATGTATGGCTATATGTAAATAAGGAACATCACCAGAGCGCTGTGACTTTACCGTGAGAGAGAAGCTCTGGCGAATGGCGCGGGGTGTGAGTGGCACCACGTGGCAGAGTGGAGAATTTCAACATCACGACTCCCCAAACTCACGGAAGCCTCCTCAATCGCTGACTCTTCTTTGGAATCTCACCACTCATCACATTACCTGACAAGGCTGACCAGTCACCAACTCACCTGACCTCTACCACGAGCAATATCAACTCATCTGACCCTTACAATTCACTGTCACCAACTAATACCGTGTCAACCCATACGGTCTACCCGTATTCTTGTACAAGGACATTTAGTTTTCAGGGCAACAAAAATGTTTTGTCTATTTCTTTGTGTTTCTCCCTTGTGATGGGACTTTGTCGGATGAACGTTGAGATGTATAAGGGCACGGAGTGACCAATACGGTCTGAATTGGTTTGCAATAAGGTAGGGCACTGATAATGGGTTGACAGGTATGCCCGACTCACCTTACCCTCACCAACCCACCTCACCCTCAGCAGTCATCAATTCACCTGAAGCTAACCAATCGCCCACTTACTTGACGCTCACCACTCAATTCACCTGACCCTGAACCACTCAAACGCCAGCTCGCCTTTCTCTCAGTGATTCATCTGGCCCTCACCATTTCACCGATCAACTCACCTGAACACTCACCAATCATCAACTCACCTGACCCTCACCACTCAACTCTCACCAACTCACATCGCCCTCAACAGTCACCAACCCACCGGGTCCTCACCAGCCATCAACTCAGCTGAACTTACTCGGATCAAACTACTCCATTCGACGACCCCGCCAACACAACCTCGAAAGATCTCCACAAACAAAACAAAAAACCACGAGCCAAATTGCTGGTCGAGGAAGGCGCGCAAGCAGTCGGCCTCTGGCACCGCCGACCTTCCACTGCGATTCTTCTCGCCTCTGGAAGTCGGACAAGGAGAAAGCCCTTCTCCCCGATGGAGGTGATCTTCCAGTCTCACTACGCTCGGTGGCGAATGAGGAATCTCTTCCTATGGATGTAGGAAGGGCATACGGGTCATCCATCACATTCCGCAAGTGTCTTTCTCCGATGTCCATCGGTCCTGTGGAGGGGAGGGGGGTCTCAGCACGCAAGGAGTTTGCCTCCACAGCAACGCGAAGGGAAACTCAACATTGAGGCTGGCTGAGGCTTCGGTATCTGGACAAATCGACCTCATCACTCACTCTCGGTCGTCTCGGAACTCTCTCTTTGCGCCTGGTCCGTGCCACTTGGCAGCGCTGTGCCAGCGGCCGTTGTTGGCTGTCTCGGTCTTGGCCTTCACTCTTTCAAAGGAGGATTCCTCCTCCAAAGTGGCGAATGCTCAGACTTTTCGGGGGGCGGGGGGGACCGAAGGGCAATACTCTGCTGTACACTATATTCCACGTGTATGTACAAAGAACCCCCTGAATAGCCATGAACAGACTGTAGGAGCAAGTGCTGTTACCACTTAATAGACTCTACAGATCTCCTGGTCACACGCAACATGAGGAACATTGATAAAAGTATCACCAAATGAAAGCATTACATGTACACGTGTACGGTATTGAGTTTATGGTACAGCGCATACACAGTACACATTTAGAAACATGCGTTTGGAGTATTTGGCTGCTATAAATTTCCACCCGATAAGCCACTTCGGTGAGCTATCATTTGTGGTTGCCAGGTCGCTTCTGAAAAAGAGCTATAGAGCTCAGTGGGCCTTACCTGGTAAAATAAAAAAAATACATTCGTTGATAGTTTTAGCTCTTAACACAATTTTACTTCTTATTTTTCAAAGGCGGCATCGCCGGCCCTTGGAGGACCTGGGAAGAAACGGAAAACGTCGTCTCTATCGCAAGCAGAGGGTGCAGAGGAAGAACACAGAGGAAGAACGTACGGAGATCCCACAACAGCAAAAGACAATGACATTAACGATATTTATGACATGTACTTTTAATACTATACTTAGGTTTGTTTCGGTAAAGTCACGTAGGTAAAAAAAATGTAATAAAAGTAAAATAAAAATGAAATCAAAATCACGACGTTTCGGAGGCAACACAAGCTTCCGTCTTCAGGTGGAACCGTCACAGCACGATAGCTGTGTTGCCTCCGAAACGTCGTGATTTTTATTTTACTTTTTTAAATTTTTATATTTTTACCTACGTGACTTTACCGAAAAAACCTAAGAATATGAATCCTTGCAGTCACGAAAGCTTCAAATCTAGAATTACTTTTAATACGTTCACGGCAATACAAGTTAACGTTGCCTGCTACTTCATTGTCTGTGTTTATTCATGGGACGAGTGAGGAAATCAGAGGCACTTCGTTCACGTCTCGCCTTATCTTTTCATACATTTATAAAGCGCCTTAACACAGGCGCTGTACAGTCAACTATGGTACAATATGTTTGGCGAGATGAAACGATACGAGTGGATGGGATGTGTGTAAACTTAGGTGGTGGTGACGATGCGTGGAATAAACGAAAATGGAAATGAGAAGAGTGGAGTGATGATGGGTGACCATGGGGAGTTGGGGACAGGGAAGTACACACAGAGAGACAGCGAACAGATGGTTGCTTCTTCACGCGTGAGTGAAGAGCCTGATCTCTCGCACACCATCACGTGTAAGACTGCTTATCTAGATTTTACATTCTCAGGCGAGCTGATGGCTGTGAGTTTGGCGAGGGTCAAGTGAGTGGGTTGCCGTGAGTGGCGAGTCAGATGAGTGTCCTTTTGCGATGGGGGTCAAGTGAATTCGCTGGTGAGGGTTAGGCGAGTAGATGACTGGTGATCAGCGATGGTCAGGTTAATTTATGAGTGGTGAGGCTCAGGTGAGTTGCATGTGTATGTTGAACTTCTTTCGCACCGTGCACAGCCAAACGTGCTCGTTGGAGGTGCGGGGAGAAGGACAACGGATTAAACACAAAAAGGAGTTCTAAAGGAATGTATTTTATTGCGAGTGGTGAGGGTCAGGTGGGTTCATGGCTGGTGAGTAGAGAGGATCAGGGGAGCTGACTGGTGAGCTGAGTGGTAAATGTGTGGTGTCGTGTGTCAGGTGACCTCGGCTGCAGAGCGGGCTGGCAAGCCACAAATGTAACAAAAACGTTGAGTGTGGGCTGGGGTCCATGGACCACACATTTATATATATATTTTTTTATGTTTTTAACAATTCCTCTATTTGTACAACACTCAACATTGCGGTAGAAGCCACTCGACTCGCCAGCGAAACGACTTCCTATATCCAGTTCACTTTTGTAAAAAATACGAGCCACATTTCTCACAATAAGCGTGTCGGTACTTTCTCAGGCCTTTACACAATACAAACTAGGCGTTTAGTGATTGGCGCCTGTCAAACTACTCATGATTATATTCATTTTCACGATTCAGGGCCCCGATTGTATCCAATGATATTATTTACCCCCACCACCCACGTACAATGTGGTGTATAATAGTGTCCTTAAGAGGCTGCAGGATGTCACGTAAATCATTTCTGTAGGACTGCATGTTTTTAGGGTCGTGCTGTATCTGCCAAGAGCCCAATTAACCTAAAACTCTACCAGATGTGGAGCCAGAAACGTCATAAAAGTAAAGTGTTGAAGTAAAATGTTAAAACCTGTGCGTAAAACACCGATGTGTCAACAAATATGAAAACTAGTTGTCATCTTGTGAACCAGGAAGCATGTCCGTGCCTGCAGCACGTTCTTATCGGTTCTGGTTGTACGTATGTTGAACTTCTTTTGTATCGTTCGTAGCCAACCACGCTAATCGAAGGTGCGAACAACACACGGTACAACCCGCAGCTAGAATTACCGTACAAACACCACATTCAATTCTTACACACGTGACTAGTAACCCACATTCGCCTACGACACAGAGGCCTCAATAGGAAAACATCTTTCACATATAATACAAAGTATTCTTTAAAGTGTGTGGGTGTGTGTTTGCCCACTACAAGCAGAGCGCCGAGCGGCTAAAATGCTGCAAGTTGGCACAGTAGGGGGCACATCTGGTGCATCGGCCAGTCATCTCAGTCAACCCATGGCACCGGGGTCTGTCCCGTGACCTCCTCCTGCCACCGAGCCTTCGACACTTGTGGTCTACAAGTGGACCTGGCCTGACATAGGTGCCGAGGTCACATCACCACCTTAGTGGCAAATGTTGTTGTTGTGGTTTACTTTGTGGGGAGTGATAGTGGAGTGGTGAGCACACTGTGCTATGAACCCGGCAACCAGTTTCTTCCTGCTCACGGCCAACATCAGTGTCGAATATCAGAACCTTCCCAGGGCCTTACAGGTTCACATTGTCTCGGCCTTAAAGGAGTACCTGGTGCAGTGTGTAAACATCACCACTGGGGGAGAGGGGACAAAATCGGCTGGGTATGGTGCTAGACCAGGGGTCTGGAACCGAAATAACGAGCGATTTGTTTAGAATTCGGCAAACTCAATAATTCAGAGCCGAAATGCATGTGAATACCTGACGGTCCTTACCAAATACCGCACGTGGCTCTGAAGCGACAGGTTGCCGACCCCTGTGCTAGCCACACCATGCCCTCGTGTGCCACGTTGGCTTTCGTAGGTGCTCGCAAGTAACACTTGCTCCAACAGCTGGTGAAGGCTAGAGGGGTAAGCTTTGGCTATGAGCAGAATAAGAATGGTTGGCTGTACTTAATCACACTCGATGTCATTATTAAATCACGTAAAACTTAGAAGAAGCGCACATGGGGTATTCGTTCTCCTGTAATTTATTGAGGAGAAAAACAATACAAAATAACAAGGTTTAATTTCCAGGAGCCCAATTAGATCATATGTTAAAAAACTGAAAATAAACGTTACCCGACTACACGAGCCACAGATTTCCACAGGTTACACAAATCAGTTAAACAAAAAGTAAAATCACACAAACTGCAATGGTCATTTGATATACATTTCAAACATTATTTTCTGTGATTTTCCTAGCAAGGCTTAACATGTTAACCCCATTAGTCCTTTCAAACAACGTTTCAGTCTAACGTTATGTTGCTATGAGATTCTTACCCGATGGAAAAATATGACAAACTAAGAAAAGCATCAACCAAAATCTTGGCGACATGGAACAGCGCGACAAGTACTCGCCATAGTTTGTCAATCTGCCGAACACATGGCAACGTAACGTTCATCATCGCCGATTACATGCCTACGAAGATTTAAACGCACGTTTGCAAAATGTCACAGAACAGCGTGTGCATAACACGTGGTTTTAGTCTCTCTCTTGCTATTGGCTGCAAAAGCCACTGCAGGCGGGTCACAAAACAAAGAAGCAACAACCAGAGGTCACAAACGGGTTTTGATTCCTTACCCGTACCCGGCCGGATACGGGTAGCCGGGTATCGGGTACCCGATTGCGACCTCTGGGATGAAGCAATGTTGCAGGCGCGGGTGGGTTGATTCTAGGAACTTGAATTGTGAGAAGAGACAAGACGTTGGGAAATAAGTGACAAACGGTTACTCACCAGTGACTCACGGGCCTTCTCACTCATTGGTTGGTGTGAGTCACGTGCGGCTACCCGTACCCGGCCGCACGAGGGTCGCAAACGGGTACCCGTACCCGGCTGAGTACGGGTAGCCGGGTATCGGGTAGGGTACGGGTATCGGGGTACCCGATTGCGACCTCTGGCGACAACCAAGCGAGTAGCCATTTCTTTGAGTGCTCCTTGCGAATGTGCTCAAGGGCGAGAAGAGGGGGCTACTATAGGAGGAAGGGATATTCGTAGGCGGCTTTAGGCAACGGCCAAAACTCATCGGTCACAGAGAAGTACGGGTAAATCATCTGCAGCTGCCAGTACGTGTCGTCACGGTAAATGAAGAACCGCTTGTGGTACATGACCTCGACGCAGATACCAATGGTGCTCAAGGCCCTCTGCAGGGCTGTCTGGCCCGGCCGAAAGTAGCTGAAGAACTTCAGCATGTCCTTCGCCAGCACCTGCTGCTTCGACTTGGGGCCGAAGATATCGCTGCCGTTTCCGAGGGACTTGGCTGCGTCGCTGTAGAGGGCGAGCCGTGACCTCCTGGCAGTCTCGGACCCGATGAAATTGGCCCCGATGGAGGAGAGCTTCGCGATGACGCCCTGCACGTAGCCGTTGCTGTCCCGCGCGTCGAACTGCACCGTCGCGTTGCTGCCCGTGCCGTTGTAGACCGTCCAGAGGTCGAAGGGCGTCGCGGTGGCGTTTTGCGACTGCACCCAGGCGGCCATTTGGTTGAAATTCTCACCTGTGGGACAAGCCAAAGCAGGTGAAGAATTCACATCGCTAAAAATGACCACGTTCTACAGCATTTTTTACCCCTCCCCCCACGCCAACCTGTATTTGAATAAAAACTTTAGAGGTGTCGTGTAATCCAGATAATACATCAGCTTCAGGAAGACATCTCCGTCCACCCCCCCCATTGTAATGCAGCGTGTCCATAAAGTATCTTCCTGAAGACGGTTCTCCATGGTACCGAATTCTCCCGATAATAAAAAATACAGATTTTCTTCGCATCGTCCACTCTATATTTAGGATCGTTATACTCTGCACCGTTCTTTCCCGTATTCAGTAGGAGAATGTTTATTCTGAAAACATTTGGGGTACGTCGTACTGTCCCGGACCATCTTATAATCCGGAAAATACGGTATTTATTCTGTTATTTCCATCAACTTTTGCGATGTCAAGGGATTCGTACTTAGGATCTCAAGTGCTCAGATTCTTCAACCACTGGATCATCACCTCGCTTGTATAATTTGTTTTTGTTCCATTTAAAAATTATTTACACTCCTTTGTCCCTCCACTTTTCTACACTGGGTTTTACTCAATTGGGTAATTCGCGACCAATTTTCAAACTTGGCAAAATCGGATCGTAATACCAGCACACGTACACACAAGGCCTACACCGTTCTCAAATAAAGACATTGGGCATTTAACCTTTTCCCATTCCGATGACGTACATATACGTCATCAGTTTTCTTTCCGATTCTGTTCTGATGACGTACGTGCAAGTTCATCGGAATGTAACCGGAAGAAAAAATAACTATTGGGACCGAGGCTGAAAAAAGTCTATGCGGGAGGGCGTGGCACAGTTTGGCGCCAGCCATCACAGAGTGCAGTCGTGTTTTCTGTGGCGAGTTCAATGTCTTCAAAACCAGCGGCGCTTCGTCTCTCTAAATAAACTGAACGTTTAGCCACTTCCCAGATTCAGCGGTGAACGGGACCCCCACCCTCCAACTTGCAGACGTCTCGGAACGGGAAAGGGTTAATGCCCACTGCGAGTGTCATTTACGATCAAAAACACCAGCGGTGGCAGGGCGGGGGATGGGTGCTGGGACCCTGAACCGCAAACGTCGCTCACCCGTCATCTCGGCCACCTTGACGACGCTCGTAGCCTCCATTGAGCCACCCTCAACCGAGGTGAAACAGGAGGCCCCTACATTGCACCAGATGGGGTCGCCCCCCTTGTCCAGGAGGGGCGTCGCGCCGGAGGACGTGCCGAACAGGGGGTCCCAGCTCAGCGTGAAATTGCGTTTCATCAGGAAACTGTAGAACCCCAGGGACTCACGGTAGCTCTGTGCGGTGAGGGGAGGTGGTGGTGAGGGGCGAGAACAATATTAATTTCAGGATGTGTCTGTCCGTGTTGGCAACCCAGAAAATATTCCATCGCCTGGCACACCACATCTAGTAGACCACTTGCTATGGCCACGGCTACCACTGGCCACGTGCTTTTCTCCAGTATTCCAAGCAACCCGAAAAATATTGGGTTTTTTTAACGAAGAAATGAAGCGCTGTACTTGTGTTGCGGGGCAATGTACGACTCCGAGGCAGGTTGCGTTTAGGGGCTTATGCCAAGTTTGTTAAGGGCTTACGCCGAACCAAACCCCCCCTAGCCTATACTGTGATCCCTACACCCCGGCTAACTCGGCTCTCCACCCTGCCCCGGCCCGGGACTAGCCCCACCTCGGCCGGTCGGGCGGAGAAGCCTCCCCTAGCCTCGTGTGAGGATCACCTACCCCGAGTCCCCACTCCTACCCCCGACGAACCCGGTTACATCCCGGGTCCCCCTTTAAATACTCCCCCGGGGGCATGACGTTACCGTCCCCCAAGGTCCGCCTGACGTCACGTTCTGCGACGCCACTCTCTGAGGGCGAGCGTGACGTCACCCACTACACCTCTACACTTGTATTGCCAAGGTCGCATCATCAACCGTCATATATGCGCCTTAACCAACGAACCGCCCACACCCAGGGAAGCGAAGGGCAGCGACTCACACTCCACAGGCCTTGCAGCCCAGGGAAGTGGCTCTGGAGCTCGGACAGGAAGGGCTCGTGGTGGCGGCCCAGGCCCTCTGAGCGTAGCAGGAACACAACGAGGCCATCCTCGGGCTGCACAGTGGGCAGGCCGCCACCTCGACGGCCGCGCGCGCAGAACGGAGACTGGGCGTGGCACCGGGGGTCCACCGAGGGAGTCTTGTCCAGCCTGCGAAAACAACCCCCCCCCCACCACGCGTGGCCTTCAGCAAGAGGCAAGTATGTTTAACACGGAGTAGGCTTTCGCGATCGATGTTATCCAGGTTTTTTTGAGTTCGCCCGCGTAAATATAAATGCGTCATTAAAATCCGCCACCACCCGACACAGCCCAGAAGCAAGGTTTGTCAAAAGTAAATGTTGTGGGTTTAACTCTCAAACACACCGGTGTGCTGAACTAGTCCCTAATTGACGTGTTTTGTTTACATGACAAACCTTACTAATTGTCTGTGTCGGGTTTAACACCACATTTACATTTACGCGTTCTAACCCAAAAAACACCCTCTATTAAGGGGCAAGCATGTGTAGTGTCTTGTAAAATCACTTAGGTCGGACACGTTGTTACAAGTCAACCTGCTTACACTTTACTACTCTATTCTTGCACCAGTTGTAGGCACTCCTGTCTCTGTCTATAGTCTATACGGTCACTTTTGTTGACTATTCCCTTATCTACTTTACACCTCGCTAACCTGCCTGCGGCAGCTATTCCTCTCAGCAGCTCCGCACTCACAGCTCCGCACATAGACAGAGGCTCGCACACAGCAGCGCTCACACAGAGGCTTGCACACAGCAGCGCTCACTCTGCGCCGCTGCCCTCGCCTACGTTCCCTCAGACCCACTCAATCGTCCGATCCGAGCGGGGGGGATCAACCATCACCCGCCCGGCGACTCGGCAGCGGCGAGAATGTCTTCACCTTGGTCCCAGCAACCCAAACTCCCGCTCCGCTCTCACGCGCCTCCTTATATCCTCCTCCCAATGATCCAGCTCCTCCCTTGTGTCTCGTTAGGGCCAGAGAGGCTGGCGCCTGCCAGGCCATCAATCGCCCCTTATCGCACATCTCCCTGGCAACACCTCCAGTGTCAGCGTGCAACCCCGGGCCGACCCCGTCTGCACCCGATTCTCCCCTTAATGGGGTGGAGGTTTGCTCGTGCAACCTCCCGTTGCACACGTGCACCTGCCTGCCCTCGGTTGCCCTCGGCCTACAGTACGCACCGCGTATTTTACCACACTACACGAGTATGCTGAACTTTCGCACCGTATGTAGCCGACAGTGCTAATTGGAGGTGCGGGGGAAGGAGAAAAACTGAACACAAAAAGCAGTTCTAAAGAAATCAGTTTTCTTATTTCGATTTAAAAGTGCATAGCTCCCAGTGGCTTCCTAATATCGGAAGAGCGTTCCAGACGGCCGCAAGGACGGTTAAGCGAGCAAGTATGATGACAGCCAGCACAGCATACAAGGGAGTGGGTGGCCAATACCATGCCCGGCCGCCTTTGTCTTCCCAGTGCTGATGTTTTTACACACCGCACAAAATTCTCATTTTTAAAAAAGGAACACACAATGCAAACATTTGCTGCTCAAAATCGAGCAGCGTCGCTATGATCAAAGCAGAGAAAAACGAAAGTTTAGGGAAATCCCCAAATGCCATTTACCCCGGCAGCGATTCATCATATATTACACTTGTCTCGACTCGCTGTTTGTGTTGTATACGGTGGCTTATTCAGGCACATTGGTTATGTTGCTGCTTTTCGTCAGCATTATTGGTGGGCTTGGGGTTTTGTCCCATTTCTTAAAGTATTTGTCACGTACTCTCTGGTTCTTTCGGTAAAGTCACGTAGATAGAAAAAAATAATAAAATAAAACACGCCGTTTCGGTCGCAACACAAGCTTCCGCCTTCAGGTGAGAAAAAAATATCCGCTGTTGTGGCTTTATATAGGCGCAGGAGGGGAGAGGGAAGGGGGGGAAGGAGTTTGGCTGTGGGAGTTCACAGGGGAGAGGGGGGTGGGGAGGGTTTGTGGCGTGCAGGGACGGGTGGGGCTAGAGAAATTAGCAAGTAAATGGACTCGTAGTACAAGTCGTAATCGGACGACGACAACCGAGTGGGCGAGTGAAAATCATAGCAGTTAAAATGTTACGTGGTTCATCACATCCTTCTTCTCGATTAAAGTTTTGTCTGTGTTTGTATACGTGGATAGCTTCATATTTTTCCCAAACTAAAAGAATTCATCAATAGCAAACAACCCAGAGGCAGAGGCAAATGGTGCTCATGGCAAATATACAGCCCTACAGAGCCAGTTGTGGAAATTCCACATTTCTATGGCGGGTGCGAGTCTATCCAGTCATAAGACAACCATGGTCAACTTCTGCACAAAGTGGTGCTCGTTTTATAGACCCCAGAGGGATGATGTAACTGTGTGACACGAGCCGGGAAAATGCGCAATATCCCAACCCCTCGGCTACAGGGTCTCTTTTATGGGAAGGAAACTGGTTATGGTTGATAGTTTAATAAATAAACGCGTGACCGCTGTCATCACCACCACCATCACCCTTCTCTCGTGGTGTTACAGCAAAAACAGAGGGGAACAAACAAGTCCTTGACAAGTGCTGAAGGAGAGATGGGGAGGGCGGAGAGTCAGAGGGGCACCGTGGTGGCGAGATGTTAACTACCTCGCCTGGTGTGCAGGAGGTCATGGGTTCGACCCCAACCCTGACACCTGTATATTTAGAGCATCAACGTTTCTCCCTGTCGTCGCGTGGATGTTTCTCTGGGTCCTCCTGCTTTTCCCTCCACATTTAGAAACGTGTGTTTAGACTTTAGAGTATTTGGCTGCTAGACATTTCCACGTGATAAGCCACTTCGTTGAGTTGTCATTTGTGGCCAGGTCGCTTCTGAAAAGAGCTATGTAGCTCAGTGGGCCTTACCTGATAAAATAAAATTAAAAAATGAATGTCAATTATATATAGTATAGTATTACAGCTTGGCTGACCCATGTCTTAGTGAAAGGATCAGACTTCCCAATGCAGCTGGTCCCTCCTCCAAATGAGTCTTGAGACTCGGCGAAGCCCAACAGGGAAAAGGGAATTTTCTATATTTGTGTCGCACACTGCACGACGAACCCAGTGACCTTGGAACCCATCGCTGGCCACGGCGAACATCAGTTGCGAGCGATGTCCCAACCGGTCCCGGGCCTCCGACCGGCATGGGACCAGTGTGGTGCAGAGGTCGCAAATGGGTTTTGATTCCTTACCCGTAGCCGGCCGCACCAGGGTCGCAAACGGGTACCCGTACCCTACCCGTACCCGATACCCGGCCGGGTACCGGGTAGGGTACGGGTATCGGGTACCCGATTGCGACCTCTGGGATGAAGCCATGTTGCAGGCGCGGGTGGGTTGATTCTAGGAACTTGAATTGTGAGAAGAGACAAGACGTTGGGAAATGAGTGACAAACGGTGACTCACCAGTGACTCACGGCCTACCCGTACCCGGCCGCACCGGGTATCGGGTAGGGTACGGGTATCGGGTACCCGATTGCGACCTCTGGTGTGGTGCAGTATGGGTCGGGCAAACACGAACTCCGATTGCGACCTCAAAGGCTCAGCCTCTTAAGCCTCACCTTACCATATTAATAAAAAGTGTGCCGTACTTGGCCCTTCCCCCTCTCCAACCATTATATATACGGAGTGGTAGCTCTTGCAATCTCTCATTTACTTGATACAGCTGTCGTGGCTGTGACGGTTCCACCTGAAGACGGAAGCTTGCGTTGCCTCCGAAACGTCGTGATTTTAATTTAATTTTACTTTTATTAATTTTAATGTTTTACCTACGTGACTTTACCGAAAAAACCTAAGAATATGAACTCCGACCCGACAAGCACCGTGGGGAGGTCCTGGTCCAGCAGTGGATAGAGAAGTGCACGTACATCACCTGCGTCCGTCCACTGCCGGACGGTCCAGTACTCCTCCCAACAACACACCCGAGCGGGTGGTGAGCATCACTTGAGCAGACTTCACCGTAGAAGCACAGTACGAAGAATGCGTCTTTTTATTGTTTATTAAGATCAACACGAGGGGGAAATGCGTACTGTACGGTTGTTATGCGAGAGGTCACTGGGTGTGTGCGTGGATTCTTGCGGTTTTCGCCAGTCTTACAGCCCCCCCCCTTTCGCCTCCTCCGCTGTCCCCCACCTCCCACCACTCCCGGTGCACTTTGCAAGCCGACGGAGGCCGTTTGAGTCCAAAGGAGGCTTTCTACTACTGAACGTAGTCAGCAGTTTGTATCCTGTTTATAGCCATAAGCAGTGTCTTCTCCATCCATAGGGCATCCACTGTTGACTTCCCCACAAAGTGGTATGCATTTTTATCGACCCCGGAGAAATTATTGGCAGAGTATTAATATCTTGGCCAAGCCGGTGTTACACAGGCTTCGTTTTCCTGCATCAAAATGTAAAGAGAACCTATGACTATTGCCGAAATTTACGTCATTATTTCATTCCTGGGTAACCCACAGAGCGTCGCTCGATAAGCGTTGCATGGCTTGGTTTGGTCGCAATGGTTAGAACGCTTGGTGGCAGGCGAGCAAAGTTCAGCTCGGTCTGTTTGTTTGAAACAGTTTTTTCAGCGCACGCTCAAAGTCCCAAAAGTGGCAAGCGACCAGCAACAAGCAGCACTATTATAAAAGTTGTACTCTGTGAGAGTGCAACACTTGTCTTAAATTAAACTAGGATATTTATTTTAAGAGATTGGGAGCAAAGAGATGATAGGATGAGGGGATTCCAGGGTGAGGCAGTGCAAGGGAAGAAGCGGAATGATACGTGTTTTGTCCTGCAGTGTGGTGGTTGAGCGAGTGGTTGAGCGAGTGGGTGAGCGAGTGGGTGAGCGAGTGGGTGAGCGAGTGGGTGAGCGAGTGGGTGAGCGAGTGGGTGAGCGAGTGGGTGAGCGAGTGGGTGAGCGAGTGGGTGGGAGATTGAATGGGTGGGAGATTGAATGGGTGGGTGAGTGAGCGGGCGGGTGAGCGGGTGCGTGAGCGAAACGTCGTAGTTTTTTGTTATTTTTTTGTTATTTTCTTTGAACCTATCTACGTGACTTTACCGAAAGACCCAAATAATGTTTATTTGATCTTATCATGTTTTCTGTATCTTTGAACCCGGTTTAGAGCAGTTGCACTATCGGCGTCACGGAATGAAAAACATGGCCGGGTGCTTTCAGAGACAGCCCGAGGAAGCAGATTTTACAGAGCTACGTCCGAGATCCCTCCGAGCGACCTCCGTTGCACGTTGTGTAAGAGGGCAGGGAAGCACTTTCGCCGCCCTCTCTGCTACACGGAGTAAAGTTCGTCGTGTGAAAGTCGAACCATTGTTTAATTCTAAGAGCTGAAATTTAGCCAAATTAAGAGCAGAACCTATTTTTAAGCGATTAAATGCAATTTTGATGCGCGCCATGTGGGCATCGAGACGTGCGTGCGAAAATTGATAATTATTTTACTTTTCACGCAAACGCTAGGCCGACCTTGAACTAATGCCAATGGAGCAAACAAAACTGAACTGGCAGAAAACAATGCCAACGAGAAGAGAAAAAAATGGGACCACAAAATATATCTATTGTTGTGGTCAATTGTCATACAAGAAGCTACCGCCCAAGAAAAGTTGTGGGGTCGAGGGGGAGGGGATAATTCTGTACCCCCCTAGGCTACTTGTATATCCAGGAGAGCCTTACAGTCTGAAATACTTTTCATAAGGGTTCGTCATTGACAATGACCAACCATGGAGAACGTCTTGCCTTCCACATTCGCCCCCCCACAGCAACAGAGTCTCCTGACACGGTATCGAGGCTCGGTGGGTTGCCGGTAAAACCGGAATGTGGTAGAATTTTTTTTTTAAATAATCCTTTCAGATTGTGCCCGAGATACGAAGCCAGTGAAGGACGACTTTTAACATTGAGCCAAAATATCTTGCCGGCCAGTCCCCAAGTTACCCGGCAACTCGGCACCTACTCGTCAATCTACCACCCACACATCCACTTTCTCAGTCACCAGCCCACCCAGTCAGTCAGGCATCTGCCTAGATACCCTGCAGCTAAGTTATCCACAGGGTGGGGAACGTCCGGCCTGCGGGCCGTATAAGGCTTGCGAAACCAATTGGCAGTTCCAGCCATCACATTAGGGGCGAGTTAATTCAATGTTTGACCAAATATAACAGGCTAATCTTTAAGTTGATAATTTTTTATGGCCCGCGAATGATGTTGTAAATGTCCAAATGGCCCTTGGCAGAATAAAGGTCCCCCACCCTATTCTAAACCAACCAGCCCTAACCCACCCAGCTACCCAACTATCTATTTAACCAGTCTCCCAGCCACCCACCCACACAGCCATTCATCCATCAACATACCTAGCCACCCAAGGTCAGTGATAAGGGTGAGTGGGGTGGACCCTGCACTACCAAATATTGCTATGCCCCCCCCCCAAATTAACTCTACTTAGTGGCGAATCACTATTACACAACCGCGGTGGCGAGATGTTAACTACCTCGCCTGGTATACAGGTCGTGCATGTTCTCCCCATGGATTTTTCTCCGTGTCCTCCGGTTTTTGACCGCTAGAAATGTCAACGCGATAAGCCACTTCATTGAGCAATCGTTTGTGGCCAGGTCGCTTCTGGAAAGAACGAAATAGCTACATAGATTAGTGGGCCCTACCCAACAACCCAGCCACCACCCCACCACCCTACCCCTCCCATCTCAAACCAACAGCAGCCCGTCACTTCCTCAAATCGCAGGATTCGAATTCCTTTCCCGAAAATGTCGTAAGACACAAACCCACTCTCAGGGGTGGGAGGGAGGGGGGATGGATATACAGCTGCGTGCACCTAGCCTGGCACGTGCACGTGCTGCTGCTGCGTGTGGCAATGGTGCAAGATGGAAATGCGCGGCAGTTAAGAGACAAAGACGGCGAGACACGGGGAGGCAAATCTGGATGGATGGACACGGGAGAATCAACACGGATAGAGGCAGATGCCACACAACACAGAGATGCGTGGATACGCAGATAGATACTGTACCGTATACAGTACAGGCCATGTGCCCTCCCATCTCGGCGTACTCACCAGCGGGGTGAAGTATGACCAAACAACCACCGTGACCGACACCACGTGGGGGGGGGGGGGCTTAGTCTAGCAGTGGACCGAGCAATGCCGATCGTGACAAGGATGTTCGTGTTCGTGTTGCAATTCACGTTAACAGTGCGGACAGCAGTACGTGAAAGTGCAAAGGTGGTGGTTACAAATGAGACAGGGGGGGGAGAAGAATAGACTCTTCATTCTATTCTTGCCTGACGATTAATCGAATCAATGGGAGCGAGCGGGGGGGGGGGGTAGAAAATCATTTACACCCACTACATAACCAGCATCAACCACGGTATTATCCACTGCTGGATGAATGCCTCCTTGCCCCCACCCTCGGTCTCAATGTGTCGCCAGCGTGCCCCCCCCCCCCCCCCGATGCCTTCAAACTAAAACCGAAAGTATTAACCCCCCACCCCCCAAAGCGCGGGGCCTGGGGCGGCCGCCTCGATTCGCCGCGTTCCTTAGGGGACAGCTGCCAGCTCCGACAGCTTCCTAGAGCCTACGGGCACACGCTCAACCACTCCACGTTCCTACGACGGGAGCCACCGTTGTTACATACGGGTAACAGTAGCGCAGATGTCTCGTGACGCCCGTGCATTTCTGACGTTCGCGCATTCACCGAACCAAACGTCAAAGCCCATCACTCCGATTAAAAAAGGCCGCAAAACAACTGTATTATCTGATCAGTGGCCGTGAGAACGCTTACCCCATCTGGGCTGTGACTGGATGCTGCTGCTGCTGCTGCATCACCATCAGCAGCAGCAGCGCGGTGCTGGACAGCCTCCAAGCCATTGCTGTTCGTTGATGGAGGAGGTGGTGGTGGTGGTGGAGGTGGCAGGTGGACGAAGCGAACGCCGTCTCCCAACAACGGCAGGGAGCGAGTCGGATGCTCGCCGACGTCGCCGCTTTTTATATCCGCGGGTTCCGCCCCACCCCCCACCCCCCGCCTCCCCCGCCCCGCCTGTCACGTGCGCGGGGCTGGCGTGCAGCGCGTTCGGTCCTGGGCCTCCACTAGGTCCACTCAGCCTCAAATATTTGAGCAACCCGGTGCGATGCGGTGAGACACTCGGGGAGACAAAGGCGGATGGGCGTGGTGTTGGCCACCCACCCCCCCTTCGTGTGCCGTGCACTTGCTAGACGGGGGATCTTTGTGTGTGTGTGTGCGTGTGTGTAGGTGTGTGTGTGTAGGCGTGTGTGTGTGTAGGTGTGTGTGTGTGCAGGTATGTGTAGGTGTGTGTGTGTGCAGGTGTGTGTAGGTGTGTGTGTGTGCATGCTTGTGTGTGTGCAGGCGTGTGTGCAGGTGTGTGTGTGTGCAGGTGTGTGTGTGTGTGTGTGCAGGCGTAAGTGTGTGCAGGCGTGTGTGTAGGTGTGTGTGTGTAGGTGTGTGTAGGTGCAGGTGTGTGTGTAGGTGTGTGTGTGTGCAGGTGTGTGTGTATGTAGGCGTGTGTGTGTGTAGGTGTGTGTAGGTGTGTGTGTCAGCGGTCATTCAGTGTGTGGGATGTCGAGTTCCGATATCATCTGCGGCTGCTACGGCGCGCAGTGATTTGCAAACACGCTGCGCAACGAACCCCCGCCCAGTTACATTTCCCGCTCACAACCGAACAACAACAACAGCAACAACAACAACAAGAGTGAATGAAAGATGTAAACTTGTCCTCTGGGCCTGGCTCGGTGTGTAGTAAACATCGTCACTGGGTCGGTCCCTCGTGTGGCATCGTCTAACAGCAGCACTTGCCCAGACAGCCCGCGAAAGTCTATTTACGTGCCGGGGGAGCTTTGTCTTTGTTGTGCGTGTCAACCTTAAGTGGCAGTGGAACCACCACATATTGTGGGGGGACATGGGGCTAAATACACACAGCCCCTGCGACCAATGTCAAGCCTAACTCTCTTCCATATACGTGGGCGAATCTCTTGATCGGTAATTTCGTGTGTGGGGTGTTCGATGTTATCGTATTACACCGTGGCCAGGGCTGAGATACACCAACCCCCCTCGCCCCACGGGGACAGTGGCGATGTCTGTTGGTGCTGGAATAATCAAAACTTGGCATGACCCGACTTGCCAGAGGCTTCCAGAAGCCCATCGTTTAGAGAAATGAAAGTGTTTCCACCCCTAACAGCTCGTCATCCCTGTAGCACGCAAGCAAGTCATCCCTATAACACGTTAGCCATGCCTGTAGCACGCAAGCCATCCCTATAACACGTTAGCAATCCCTGTAGCACGCTAGCAATCCCTATAACACGTTAGTCATCCATGTAGCACGCTAGCAATCCCTATAACACGTTAGTCATCCCTGCAGCAAAACTCGCCATCTATAAAGCGTACTGGCCATCCCTAGAGCACGCAAATCATCCCTATAACACGCCAGTAATCTCTGCATTACGTGAGCCATGCCTATAGGCACGCTAGTCATCGCTTTAACACGTTAGCCATCCCTGCAGCACGCACGCCGGCTGAGCAGAGATCGCGACCCAGGGGTTTGGCAGAAGAACCGTGGAACATTTGGGAGGCAAAGGCGTCCCCGGGTGTGCGAGGGGCCGAATCACAACACCATCACCGATGTGCGCCGTGCCGGGCTGAATGTGTTCGCTAACGACACTTTGCCGTAGCAATAAGCGTGCTTAGTGGTTTTATATCTACGACTTCCGTCCGTGTTACCTGCCCTTTCGCAAGTAATAAAACCCCATAAACAAATGCTGTGCTCGTTTGCGGTAGACGCGTGGGAAGTCAAATCAGATTATGGAGGAAAACAGGAAATAGGCACAATCAGGAACAAGCTGCTGCTACATCAGATCCATGAGGTATGGTGGCTACGACTTGGAAGACACCTTTATCCAGCAGTGGATTGATCATGGCTGCTAATGCTGGTGTAAGTATGAATTGTAACAATACTATACTCTTAGTTCTTTCGATAAAGTCACGTAAGTAAATAAAAGAAAAGAAATAAAAATTAGATTTTTTTTTATCTTTTATTTTATTTTTATTGTATTTTCCTACGTGACTTTACCGAAAGAACCAAAGAGTATGGATCCCTGCAGTCACGAAAACTTCAAATCTAGATTCATACTTCAATTATCACGAGCACCAAGATCATCTCAATCGTCAGTGGTAACAGCAGAAATGCCCTGAGCAGCGGCATCATGAGCGAGGGAATATGTAGCATCGACAATGAAGTATAATTCTGAACAATCCACAGTGTAGTGAATATGTACAATCCACAGTTGGAGTGCAATCTGAGATAATTTACAGCTGAAGAGTGAGGAACACACTTTCGCCACTAAGGGACGCTGTAGTAATATAAAGCGATTCTAGATTTGAAGCTTTCGTGACTGCAAGGATTCATACTCTTAGGTTTTTTTCGGTAAAGTCACGTAGGTAAAAAATAAAATTAAAAGTTAACAAAAGTAATAATGGAAATAAAATAAAATAATAAATCACGACGTTTCGGAGGCAACACAAGTCTCCGTCATCAGGTGGGACCGTCACAGCTAAAATTGATGCAGTAAATTTAGCTGTGACGGTCCCACCTGATGACGGAGACTTGTGTTGCCTCCGAAACGTCGTGATTTTTTATTTTATTTTATTTCCATTATTACTTTTATTAACTTTTAATTTTATTTTTTACCTACGTGACTTTATCGAAAAAAACCTAAGAGAATATAAAGCGACTTGTAGGGCAATACCCCCAGCTGTGATGAACTTTCTATCATTTCCCACCAGGAGCCAGTTCGACCTTCTTGCAAACCACCATTCATTTCCTACAAAGTGGTACTAATTTTATCTAACTCCACAGGTATGATGATGATAGAGGGCTGAGTTGACCCATCACCGGTGGCGGATCTCAAAACTTCCCAAGGAGGATGGAGGGGAGGGGGCGTGATTAGAAACACGGCTCACAAAATCTGAAGATATTTTTTAAATAGGACCCGAAATTAATATATAAATACAACAAATCAATCAATTTGTTTGGTAAATATCAACAAAAAACAATTGTAGTTGTTTCATGGGGTGGTGGGTGGGCGGACCAAAGGATGTGGGTCACGTGGATATTTCTGAAACTCTCAAACCCGGTGGGCTGCGAGGTGGTGGCCAGAAGGTGGCAGTACAGCAAGTGGGATCGTGACCTTGTCTGTGTGGCAGAACTTTGAGCCTTACGCTTTCGTACACATGGTGGTGGTGGGTTTTGGATTCTTCAATCCATCCGTGCGGGAGCTTTAAGTGTTACCCCCTTCGTATGTTTCAGAGAAAGAGACGTGCAAATTCCAAATATACAGGGCTTCGGGTGGAGAATCAAACCCACCACCTCATGTATACTAGGCGAGGTCGTTAACATCTCACCACCGCTGCACCTCTTCCGGTCTCTCATTGCAATTCCAAGCATCGACCCCTCCGTGCTTCTTTGCGCACTTTAATGTTTAAATCGTGGTCCATGTTTGTCAATGGCCGTGTTTCTGATCACCGCTTACGACCTCGTAGAATCGTGGCACCTGGATGAGACCCAGGCGCCACGCCGTGTCGGTCGTGGGGGTTGAATGACCATACTTCACCAGGCTGGTCGGTGCGGATTCGTGACCGGGAGAGGATTTTATTGAAGTGAGGATAGTCGCTCAATCCAGGTTCATTCGCCGTGGCTGCGAGTCAAACTCAGGTACTGAAGGGCACAGTACATGGCGTGGCTCGTTGGTCTAGGGGTATGATTCTCGCTTCGGGTGCGAGAGGTCCCGGGTTCAAATCCCGGACGAGCCCATTTTCTTATATATTTTTATTTTTACCATCGGCGTTACTGTGCGAATATGTAGAGCTTATGCACGCACGCACACACGCTACGTTTTAATAAATATAAGTGAGGTCGTCTTTGTAACTTTTGTAGCATCGGCAGACTTTTTAAAATAAAACAAAATAAAATTCTCCAACCAGTGTTGTGGCGATGTGGACGTGCACTCTCACACCCCTCCCACCCCCTCCCACCCCCTCCGGCCCCGTGGGCACCAGCGCAATTACACCGCCTGCACACTCGATAGCTGTGCGCCACCGCATCCAGCATGCCTGCAGAAGTGAGCTTAATTCATACTGTATTGTTATAGATCCTTGATTAATTCAAGTTCAACGTACATACATCTGTAATGACAATCGAGTCGACATGTGGGGTGAGTGGACTAGTGGCCACGGGAGGTAATGACAGGGGAGTCAGCTTACAGTGCGAAGGAACTGATGGCTACGGGAGGTAATGACAGGGGCATCAGTTGCGAGTGTGAAGGAACTGGTGGCTACAGGAGGTAATGACAGGGGCATCGGTTGCGAGTGCGAAGGGACTGGTGGCTACGGGAGGTAATGACAGGGGCATCGGTTGTGAGTGCGAAGGGACTGGTGGCTACGGGAATGTTCGAGAAGGGTGCGTGGTCAGGTGACGGAAGAGGACGGTGGAGTCTGCCGGTGGAGCGAGCGTCCAGAGTCAGCGAGAAGGTTCGGGAAGGGGGGCGTGGCCTCGTGTCGGTATAAAAGGGGGAGATGCGCGGGATACTCGGGGCTGTTGCAGTGGGAGTCTCCGCCTGATGTCAAGTGAACGTGTCTTCAATGAAGTGCCATCTCAAGAGAAGGGCCTCAAGTCGTCATTACCCGTACAAGGAACGTGTTACACTCGTATCTGTAGTACAGCTTTAATGGTGCAGCTTGTTGCTGGACGCTTGGCGTTTCGGGGCCTTCGGGCCTCTGCTCAGCATCCGTGATTTTTATGTATCTCGATTTTGTATATTTACATATATAGATAACAAAAGATGATGTTTTCTTTATGATTCACTCCCAGTTCACTTTCCCCGTTCATCTGAGCACGCACCCGGCTGCACGTTCGGTGTCGGGTGAATCAGTTTTCGTTCCGCTGTAACGCAAATTAGTTCCACTGCAACAGACGGCCGCCTCATTTCGGAAAACGAAATGTATTCCATGTAAAGCCAATGTTCATTAAAAACAAACGGATCAATAAGGAAATATACATCAACGAATCAAGAATCATCAACAATTATTTACAAATGTACATATCGAACGAACACAAAAATGGTCTAACATTTTTTTGGGTGGACGGGGTGGGTGACGGGGGGAGGGTCAGGGTTAATGTCTCCTCATTCCCTCCCCCACTCTTTTATCCGCGCAACTTTATACAACGCATTGCCATGTGGTTCTCCCACCCTCCCCTCCTCCTCCACCGGCATCGCGAGATATTCATCTTCTGTACTATGGTACACCACGAGAGAGGGTGGCAACCCCCAGCTGGATGTGGAGTGCCGGGGAATCCCCCGCTTCGATCGTCGACGTTCCGCGCCCGCACGCAATCTTCAGTCCGAACTTTCCAAGCCCTGCGCCGCCGCCACCCGCTCGAAGATCTGGTGAACGACGGCTCCCGGCACGCAGCCTTCTCGCAGGATGCGGATTCCGACTGCGGGACAAGACACGACAGTGCTGTAGCATGGATACCGTGCAGGAGGAACGACATATTTTCGCCGGGGAAACGCCCGCCCTGCTCACGCAAGGTGATTTTGAACGGACGAGTTTTTAACGCGTGCGGGCTCAGCTTTTGATGGCGTGAGTAATATATTACGTCGTAAAACCCTCCTCCACCCGACACAGAAAATGTATAGAGTTGTCTGTCACGTGGTGAACAAACGTGGCCCAATGTATGGTAACACCGCTGCAGCAGCAGCAGCACAACATTGTGGGCACGACACTTCACTGATAGTTACAACCAGCATCGCCAGGTAGTTGCCAGAATGTCGTAAAAAAAGACGAAGGTAATGCAATGATACACTTATAACAATCGGGACGGATGGGCAGTGTGGCCAACGCCACCGCGCCCGGCCGCCTTTGTCTCCCCGGCTCGATGCAGACGCTCGCACGCAGACACACGCGGACCACTCACTGCCGTCGATGTCGAGGCAGTTGACCACGGTGGACGCCACCGTCTCGTTGGAGTCTCCGTCGCACAGAACCCCGTCCAGCTTGTCGCCCAGGCGCCTGCGGGGGCAACGAGAGAGACTCTCACCACGGAGCGGAGCGAGCGCGGCACAGACCCACTCCGGCTGGTACTGCCGCCGTGAGTGTGTGTTGTGGTGGTGGTGGAGGTGGTGGTGGTTGTGGCTGCTGCGTCCTTGTTGCTGTACTGCTCACCGGACCACCATGTCGTGGTGGGTGCTATCGGGCTCCCCGCTCGGGTTGGCCGAGGTGATGGCGATGGGCCCGGTCATGGACACGAGGTGTGACGCCACGGTGCTGTCCGGCACGCGGATCATGATGCTGTCCGCTGTGCCCACCAGGTCGTATGCTTCCCCCACACCTGGGCACACGGAGGTAGGGAGGGGGAAGGTCAGTACAGCAACAAGGACAGCAGCAAGAGTAGACACAGCGGGAGCAGAAACAGCAGCAGCTTCAGCAGCGACATCAGTGACAGCATCATCATCATCAGCAGCAGCGTTATCAGACTCAACACCACTGCTGCCACTATCATCATCGTCATCATGAACATCACCATCAAAGCCACCTCCATCATGACCACCACCATCATCATTATCACCGTTAACGATCCATATTCTACCATCATTATCATCATAACCAGCAGCACCAGCAGCACCGGCCACCGGCACCGCGCGTCGCGAGGCTCATCGGCAGTGCAGGTTACCGAGGCGCAGGAGCCAGTCCCCCTTGGGCACGATGCAGCTGATGCCCCCCGGGTAGACGCCGCTCATGAACTCCCAGAGCAGGGGGCTGAACGGGGGGCGCACAGACGCGAGCTGCTCCAGGCTCGAGATGCAGATGCACACGGGCTTCTCCTGGGGCCGGTCCTGCAGGGCGGGGGGGGGGGGTGTAGGGGGTGGGTGCAGGGGGGGGGTGCGGGGGGGGGTGCAGGGCGGGGGGGGTGCAGGGGGGGTGCAGGGGGGGTGCGGGGGGGGGGGGTGCAGGGCGGGGGGGGGTGCAGGAAGGGCAAACAGAACAGAGAACCATTTAATCATCTTTGCTCGCAGGTCATCAGTGGAGGACCCCCCCCACTCCCTCTCCACCCCTCCTCTCGCCCCCTAAAGTTCGACTGTGGGGGAGTGATCTCGTCCAGCGCGGGGTACCCAGGGAGTGCTGCGAGCACCACGGGAGCACTCTGAGCACGACGCGAGCCCTGTGCGAGTAGCTAGGACAGGGGCTGGGCAACCTGCGGCTCGATCGACACTGAGTTGCCTTTTGTTGTTGTGCCGAATTCTAAACAAATTTCTCTTATCGCCATTTTCCGGCTTGCTAACCCCTGACCTCGAACCGAGACGGCGGTAGGTGCCGTTAGCCCGCAAAGTTCTACGAGTAGCCCCGCCCCCCCGCGAGTAGCCCCGCCCCCCCGCGAGTAGCCCCGCCCCCCCGCGAGTAGCCCCGCCCCCCCGCGAGTAGCCCCGCCCCCGAGTACCCCCCCCCCCCTGGCGAGTAGCCCCGCCCCCGAGTACCTCGCCCCCCCCCCTGGCGAGTAGCCCCGCCCCGAGTACCTCGCCCCCCACGCGAGTAGCCCCGCCCCCGAGTACCCCCCCCCCCCCCCGCGAGTAGCCCCGCCCCCCCGCGAGTACCTTGATGGCGTAGATGCGCTGGATGGCCCCCGGGTGTCGGCACGAGGCGGCGAGCGCGTACACGGTGTCCGTGGGGACGCCGCACACGGCGCCTCCCCCCAGCAGGGCCGCGATCTCGCGCAGGCCGCTCGTGCGCCGCGACACGGGGGTCACGCACGGGGGGGCCGCGGGGTCGCGGGTGGCACGGGTCTGTGGGCGGGGAGTGGGGGGGCACATGGGGGGTGAGGAGAGGGGGGCACGGCGCATGCGAAGTGATTCATTCGTTACAATTAAATCATTCATTAATTTACAAATTCATCATCCATGACTCATTCATTCAATAAAGACTAGCTTTTTTGCCCGTCCAAGGACGGGTGTATATTGCAGTAAATCTGAAATATTCAATAGAAAAATTGTTCAGCTCATGATTATTAATGAGGGGGGGAGGGGGGGGTTTCCCCATGTGGAGCGACGTCACCCGCTAACTAATGGTTATTGGGGTGGGGTGCGGCATGTGGAGTGATGTCACCCGCTCATGGTTATTAATGAGGGGAGGGGTGCGGCATGTGGAGTGCGCTTGTGCGTTAGTGTAAATTTCCACGCGGGCATGAATATTAATGAAGGGGGGGGTGGCCTCTTTTGCAGTGACGTCATGCACGGATGTAGCACTGTGCTGCTTAGATTTATTTTTTACCGTCATTTTCCGTAAAGAAACGTCATATTTGAAGCGACTTTGCGTCATAAATTATTTTATTCAGCTCGACCTTCCTCTGCGTTAGTGTAAAAATCCACCCACTCTTGAATATTAATGAGGGGGGGGTGGGCCTCATGTGGAGTGACGTCACGCGGGGGAGGGGTGGGCCTCATGTGGAGTGACGTCACGCGGGGGGGGGTGGGCCTCATGTGGAGTGACGTCACGCGAGGGACGGACAGACATTTCTGGGTGATTATAGTAGGTAATGTGAAATGGGTTTGGCACAGCCTACAATGGGCACTGTCTCCATGTCTAACATGTTATATTTCTCTATCCCCTGTCCCTGTGTCTCCTTGCCCCCATGTCTCCGTGTCACTCTGTCCCCGCGTCTCCTCATGTCCACGTGTCGCTATGTCGCCCCGTGTGTCCCCATGTCTCCCCGTGACGTCCCGCTCACCCGCAGCAGGGCGCGTCCCAGGGGCAGCAGCTGCCTCTCGAAGACGCAGTTCGACACCGAGGCGAGTGTCCCGTACGCACAGCTGAGCGCCAGCAGCGCCAGCACCACGTCTGGGAAGGGGGGGAGGGGGGCGGGAGGTGTGAGTGATGACCCGTGGAGATGATGGGTGAGCAGGGAAGCTCATTGATGATCAGTGATGAGTACGTATCGTCTTTTTTGCATTGCTCCCTTACTGGCAAACTCATGTCGCGACTTGGCAAGCTGGTGCCGTGTACGCCTTGTGCCACACAGGGACAGCTGCCACTGTGGGTTCCCTTGGTTACAATTTGCCACAGGGCAAATGGATGGTTGAGATGAGATAAGGCGCTTTGAGATTCCGATGGATTTAAGCACGCACCAATTTGCGCGCACATCTTCATCGGCGAGACAGGGATAACTGATGACCAGTGGTGGTGAGCAAAGATCAGCGATGGTCGTTGATGGTCAGCGACGATCATCATCGACAAGTGATCAGTGATGTGCGGAGATCAGTTGTGTTGATGGATGTTGTCTTTACAGGTGCACTGCTAGCTGTGTCATCTTCGTCGTCCTCACCCTCTAGTGGCTGGGGGAGGCTCTTGAGTGTGAAGAGGAGGAGGCAGATGACGAGGATCTGCATGACGAGCGTGTGGAAGAGGAGGACGAGGTTCCCATACACGGCTGTGGTGGTGGGGGGGGGGAATCGGGAAGATAGGGGTCACGGGGTCACAAGACAGCGTGTGCATTATCCCGCCGCAGCATCACCTCGAGGAAAGTGCAGTTAGAGTACACATGGTGTTGGACCAGATAACGCCAAAAGGCGCACGAAATTATCTAAGTCTTCCCAGGACATAAACATGTGCACAATAATACACCGCTGTTTTTGAGTTGTACGCCTTTTGGCGTCATCTGGTCCAACACCATGTAGGACTAGGCTCTAAGAAAAGCTGTCTCGGGTGTGGACCAATCAACTTCAAGGACAGTGCATACATTATCAGAGTTGTGTTTTTTGTTTGCATTATGACTGCAGGTATTGTGGTCAATGCAAACATGACTCCTTGTAAAAAAGGTGTCAGTTTTGTTGCCAGATAAAAGGGTAAAAAAAACAATTATCAGAATCATTACTATTTACATCTTTTTTTAAACACAACTAAACAATTTGTAGAAAAGTATTTTTATTAGAAAAATAATTTCACATCTCCGGCTGCTTTGTGGGGTGTCGCCCCAACGCCCCTAGTGGACGAACCCCGCATGAAGGAGACTTCCTATCCAGTGCCAGTGTCCACTTACCCACAAGTATCAAGAAGGTGTTGATGACGAGCGCGGAGATCGCTCCTGCCATGAAGCCGTCAATTTCATTATCAGGGACCTGGAGGGGGGATCCTGGAAAACCATCATCAATAATCAGCATCATCATCATCAGCACTGTCAATATACTCAACGTCTCGATTTAAAGCTTTCGTGACTGCAGGGATTCATATTCTTGGTTCTTTCGGTAAAGTCACGTAGAAGGGAAATAATAAAAGAATCAAAATAAAACAATACAATTCTCACGACGTTTCGATTGCAACACAAGCAATCATCATCAGGTGTGAAAACCACGTGGTGCTAACATTGTTTAGGCTCTGAGATCTGTCTTCCACGAAGATCACACCGAATTCCCTACGAATCTGCAGGCCTGACCCTCAGAATCAGAGATCACAACACACATTCTTCCACCTAACAATGGCAATAGGGGCAGCACTGCAAGTGACACAATTTAATGGATTTAACGAGTGATTTGGAATCGCGGACAACTGTGGCAATTTCCTTGTCCTCATTTTTGTGTGTCAAGGATATGGACTTGTATTTGCTGTTCCATCACTATATAGTCCAGCAGATGTTTTCTTTTGTGATTAGCCATCCACCCAAGTGATGCAAAAGCGTGTTGGCGATTACGAACCCATTGGCTGCACAAACATCTGGTAGCCTCCTATTGATCTTGTTGAGATGATCTGTCCCACGCCTTCCAATCACTTCTACAAACGTGCTAGCATCATTATCCGCTCAGGAAATAAAGTAACCGCCGAATAGATAACTGTGTTCCACAAGACAACTTTAGCCAACAAACTGGGACAGCAGATCACAAGTGACATTTTCCTCATCAGCCTTGCCTGTGTCCCTCTACATATGTTCATCTACAGTGGGGGTATAGGCCACCCCCCAGACTCCTGTTGATTCCTCGCCTCCGGTTGATTGGGAGGTGATCACCACCACTCACCCGCCAGCCGCAGCCAAGTCCACACAGCCCAGAAGGCCGCGTAGCAGAAGGGCATCACGGATCCACTGGACGCCGGACGCAGTAGTCCAACCCGGGCCACGAACAGCTGCAGCAGAGCGCCGGGCAGCAGCACCCAGGGCAGGGAGAGGCGAGCGCGGAGCGGCTCCGTCGAGTGCAGCGCGGACATCGCGGCCACGCCGTTGCACAGGTAGAACGCGGCGTCTGACAGCTGCGCCATGGAGGGGCCGGGCTGGTTGTTGCCCGCCTCGTTGCTGCTGCTGCTTCTGCTGCCGCAGCAGGACCTTCGGAGCGCGCCCAGGAAGGCCCGCAGACGCTGCGAGGCGAGGGGCACAGCTCCGATGGGGACGAGCGGCTTCTCGGCGATGGAGTTGATGAGCCGGGCGAACGTCGCGTACAGGTTCACGGCGGCGTGCACGCAGCACGCGGCACCCAAGAACGCGTAGCGCGCCCTCGTCGGTATCTGCGGGATGGCCGCCACGGCGAGCAGCGCGAAGGACGAACTCTCGGCGGTCTCCAGGACGTCCCTGTCCAGCGACACGAGCAGCAGCACGACCGCCGCCACCAGCAAGAACCAGTCGCCCACCATCGCCAGCTGCGCCGAGTCCAGCTCGCCCGTGCCCACCACGGTGGACACCACGAATTCTTGCCACGCGTGCACCAGCCAGAAGATGCAGCGCAGCACCGACTTGGCCCCGTGGTACGCGTCCTCGCGCAGGAACGCGTAGTAGGCGGCAAGCAGCTGCGGCGCGGAGTTGACGCTGAGCCAGAGCGCGCCCGCCGTGAACGTGTGCGGGAACCCGAAGCAGTAGAAGGCGAAAATCACGGCGGCGACGACGTCGCAGAGACAGCAGAGCGCCATTGGCTCGGCGTACTTGGTGTTCTTCTTGCGCTCGTTGCCACCCGCACCGCCACCGCCCCCACTGCCGCCACCGCCGCTCGCCGCCCTGCCGGTACCCAGCAGCAGGACGTTAAAGAGCGCGTTGCCGAAGCCCGGGAGCACGTAGCGCTGTGTGATGCCCTTGAGCAGCAGCGCCACGGAGCCGTAGAGGCCCGCCGCGAGGATGATCATCTCGAAGAAGCCCGCCACGGGGGCCGCCCAGCCCAGCGGGTACGCGGCCAGCACGGCCTCGAACACCAGCACGATCGTGATGGTGCCGAACACGGGCGGCATGATGTAGTTGGCGGTGGCGGAGCAGAAGGCGAGGATGGCCGACACGCAGATGTACGCCACGAGGCTCGCCACGGCAGTGTGTGACACTTCTATGGTCGGTTCCGTCGTGTTGCTGATGACTATCAAGCCGTGATCGTACACGAGACTCGTCATATTGGAGGAGTTGGTGGCAGCGGCGGTGGTCATGACGCCGGAGATGATTCGGGATGCTCCGAAGCTACTCCAGAGTGCGGCGAAGGCCAGAAAGGCCGTGCCACCCAGGTGGTCAAACTTGCGGAAGGTCAGGAGGCCGGACACCAGCTGCGTCATGCCGCCAATGAGGATCAGGTGCACACCTGGAGATGTAGAGGGAGGGGAGGAGAGATGGCGAAAGGTGAGAGACGAGTGCGGGGGGGGGGGGGGCAGAGTTGGGATGTTGTGTGGTTGAAGGCATTGTGTGGCGACACGACTGTTGGTTGAGGATGTGACAAGTGCAGACTTTCGTGGTTCCAAGCCCGGCAGCCATCCTGGAGAACACTGCAGATGTATTAACCGTACATATATATACCACGATCTGTTTTACAGATTATGTGATATAAAAAAATTGACTATGCGTGAAACACGTAGGCTTTCACGACCAATATTATTAATAATATAGATTTTTGGGTTAGACCGCGTAAGTATAAATGTGTCGTAACCCTCCATCACCCGACACAGCCAATTAGTTGGAGAGTAAATCCACAACATTTACTCTCCAACACACTGGTGGGCTGAAGTGGTAACTAATTGGCGTTGTGTTTACGTGACAAATCCCTTACTAATTGGCTGTGTCGGGTTGTGGAGGGTTACAACAAATGTATACTTTACGCTATATAATCCAAAAACCTTCATTATGACTATGCGTGATGATTTCATGGTCCAAATTTACAGAATTTTTAAAAATTTCCCACGAGCATAGATACAAAATAGTCACTGTCATATCTTGAGAATTCTAAATTAGCATTTTTTGGGGAAGGCCTATTTAATTGGAGGTTACTTGTTTTTAGGTCCGCCAATTCATTTTTACAGCTCCGCCCCTTCCTGTTTGTGCCCCACCACTTCCTGTTTGTGCCCCGCCCCTTCCTGTTTGTGCCCCACCACTTCCTGTTTGTGCCCCATCACTTCCTGTTTGTGCCGCACCACTTCCTGTTTGTGCCCCGTCCCTTCCTGTTTGTGCCCCACCACTTCCTGTTTGTGCCCCACCACTTCCCACTTCCTGTTTGTGCCCCACCCCTTCCTGTTTGTGCTCCACCACTTCCTGTTTGTGCCCCACCACTTCCTGTTTGTGCCCCGCCCCTTCCTGTTTGTGCCCCACCACTTCCTGTTTGTGCCCCACCCCTTCCTGTTTGTGCCCCACCACTTCCTGTGTGTGCCCCACCACTTCCTGTTTGTGCCCCACCACTTCCTGTTTGTGCCCCATCCCTTCCTGTTTGTGCCCCACCACTTCCTGTTTGTGCCCCACCCCTTCCTGTTTGTGCCCCACCACTTCCTGTTTGTGCCCCACCCCTTCCTGTTTGTGCCCCACCACTTCCTGTTTGTGCCCCATCCCTTCCTGTTTGTGCCCCACCACTTCCTGTTTGTGCCCCACCACTTCCTGTTTGTACCCCACCACTTCCTGTTTGTGCCCCGCCCCTTCCTGTTTGGGCCCCACCTCTTCCTGCTCAGGCTCTGCCCCCTACTTGTTTGGACCCCACACCTTCCTCTGGATATGGGCTTGTGTTGAAAGGCAATGCCGATTTTTTTTTCATTCCCTGTGAGACTTGGCAACTCTGGGCAAAAGCAAAGTTAATTTGAGTGAGAGACAGCGTCAGTGTGGTGGGGGTGGTGGAACGAGGGGGGAGCGTGCTCGCACATCAGGAGGTAGTTGTGAGCGGGGACCATAGGGGTAGAGGTGAGAAGGACAGTAGGTAGGGAGATTATATATTCTTGCTCTAAGAGGGATGTTGGTCATCGTGACGCCGTAGAAGTCCTACGTATTGTCCACCCCTACTGTCTCCACCCACCCCTACCATGCCAACCCCCTCCACAACGTCCTGCTGCACGCACACAGCCCATCCTCGCACCTCCAGCACTACCCACTCAGCAGAGGTCGCAACCGGGTACCCGATACCCGTACCCTACCCGATACCTGGCTACCCGGCCGTTTGCGACCCTGGTGCGGCCGGGTACGGGTATGCCGTGAGTCATTGGTGAGTAACCGTTTGTCACTCATTTCGGGTAGGGTATGGGTAGGGAACGGGTACCCGTGCCCGGCCGGGTACGGGTACCAATTTGCGACCCTGGTGCGGCCGGGTACGGGTAAGGAATCAAAACCCGTTTGCGACCTCTGCCACTCAGCTGTCTCTCCCTCAAGTCAACTTGGCTTTTAGCCCGGAGTTGCGGCGAAGTCTCGTGGCGGAATAAAAAGCGGCACTGCCTTGAAAAGACACAAGCTCATGCCCGTGTCCGGAGGAAGGGTTTGGGGCCTAAAGATAACGGGTGGGGCCAAAAGCGGAAGGGGGCGGAGAGCGTCAAGAGAAAGGGCGAGTTGGGCCTGGTGAAAACACATTTGTATATACTGTAGAGGAGTGTTTCAACCATGAACCTCCCTTGTTATTTAAATGAAATAAAAGCGTGGAATCTATAAATTTAAACAAATGTATTTTATTTCTAGATTTGAAGCTTTCGTGACTGCAAGGATTCATATTCTTAGGTTTTTTCGGTAAAGTCACGTAGGTAAAAAAATAAAATTTATAAAAGTAAAAATAAAATAAAAATCACGACGTTTCGGAGGCAACACAAGGGATGTTGGTCATCGTGACGAACCTTGTGTTGCCTCCGAAACGTCGTGATTTTTATTTTTTTATTTTACTTTTGTTAATTAAAATGTTTTACCTACGTGACTTTACCGAAAAAACCTAAGAATATGTATTTTATTTAACCAGATAAGTGGCTCATCATGTGAACATTTAAAGTAGAAATCTTTGCCCTGGAGGGGCTCATCTAGAGGAGGGACCTGCTTCATTGTAAAGTCTGATCCTATCGCTAAGACATGGGTCAACCAGGCTCTGATACTATACTCTATGTAACTTAAATTAGATATATTTATTTGACCAGATACGGCCCACTGAGCTATGTAGCTCTTTTACAGAAGCGGCCTGACCACCAATGATAACTCAACGAAGTGGCTTATCACGTGGAAATGTACTGCAGACAAATACTCTAAAACGCATGTTCCTAAATGTGTAAGAAAAAACTGGAGGACTCGGAGGGAAATCGAGGCGACCACGGGGAGAACATGCAAATCATAAATATACAGGCGTCAGGGTCGGGATCGAATCCACGACCTCCTGTATGCCAGGTGAATTAGTTAACATTTCGCCACTGTGGAGGCCCATAAATAAGTGCAGTTGGCAGAAAAAAAAACTAGAATTCCATAAATACGACCACGGGCCAACGAGTATCTTAAATCTCACCGGGGCATCCCAGCTCTAATGAATGATAAGTCCTGTACGGTACATCACGTCAGATCATTGCTGCAGTTTAATACTGGCCCGAGACGGGGTCGTACCTCCTTTACAGAAATACAAACAGTTATACTCTTAGGTTTTTGCGGTAAAGTCACGTAGGTAAAAAATAATACAATTAAAATTAATAAAAGTAATAATAAAAATAAAATAATAAATCACTTGATACAGTAAATTTAGCTGTGACGGTCCCACCTGATGACGGAGACTTGTATTGCCTCCGAAACGTCGTGATTTATTATTTTATTATTATTATTACTACTTTTATTAATTTTAATTGTATTGTTTTTTACCTACGTGACTTTACCGAACAAACCTAAGAGTATGAATCCTTGCAGTCACGAAAGCTTCAAATATAGAATTTATACAAACATTTGTCAAAATGTAATGCGCAACCTTTTGTCATTTCGCCGGTGTATTTTGGTAGAGGTTTGGAGTGTGCGACCAGGATCGGTTCAGAAATCGTACGCCACTGATGTTAGTCGTGAACTCAGTTCGCGGGGTTCAAGGCAGCAGTGAGCGAACTCGCAAGATGTGTCGACACAAAACCAATAATTTCACATTTACAACAAAAATTATGTTCTGCAGCATGCATTTGATCGTCTGTCATGACGCCTGTGATCACAACGCGTTATATGTTCAATTGTTTTCCGTTTTTTCATCTTTGCCGTACCACCATGTGAATGATCAACCGCACAAGGCACCACCTCCTCCTCCTCCGTCATCACCGTTTGGTCATAATGACCCCTCTAACTCGTCACCATAATCATCATCGTCGTCGTTAATTGCATTACATCCACCACGGCCACCTCTACACCATCATTCATAGAAAATTCGCCATCGTCGTTGAAGCCAATTTCACGATCAACATCGTCGTCATGGTTAAAACTACCACCACCATCATCATCACCTATGATCAACGTCATCACCACTACCATCATCAAAACCACCTCCAGCATCATCACCATCGTCATTAATTTAACTACCCCTCCAAATTACGATGATCCTCATCATCATCGTTTCAACTACTTCTTCCATAAGCACGATTGTGGTCATGGACGGCGTAGCGAGGTGTGCCATGGGCCCTCGTGCAAAGAATCTTACCTCTTGTATTATTTTATAATTATAGAGCACCCTTTGATCAAGGTGCTTAACATAATAAAAAAACGGTATGAGCAAAAAAATTGTGTTATTGACATGGCAGGGGGCGTGGAAAGGATGAGGAAGGGGTGACCACGATGGCGGGTGCGTCGTAGGGGTTAGGAAATGGGAGGGGAGGGAAGAAATGGAGGGGCAGGGGTGGGGTGGGATGAGGCCAGTGTGTGTCAGTGTAACGGCACAAATGTTTAAAATGTTAAACTTTCCCGCACACTACTCAATTGGGTTTATACACACAGCTATAATAGCCCCGCCCCGCTCCCCCCTACTGGCAGACGAATGTCCCAGGTCACTCTTGCAAATGAGACTCATCGTGGTCTCTTGAGGTCTCACCTGGTTATTCAAAATCAAGTTGATGATAATAAAAACAACCTCCATCATCATCGTCGTCATCATTAACACAACAATCCACACGATCATTGTCATTTAACCGCCTCCATCATCGTCATCATCAACACTTCCACAACCACCATCATTTACATAATCATTATTTACATCATCATTATTTACATCATCACCATCGTAAACCCACCTCCACAATCATCGACATCAATCAAAACCACCAACATCATCATTGTCATGAAACCATCTCCATCATCATCATTAAAGACTTCCAGAACCACCATCATCAACATCATCTTCACCATCGTAAACCCACCCCCACGATCATCGTTATCAATCACGAACATCATCATTGTCATCAAACCACGTCTATCATTATGCTCATCACTAAAACCACTTTCATTATCATCGTCATCAACAATACAATCCACACGATCATTGTCATTCAACCGCCTCCATCATCATCATTAAAACCACTTTCACAAACACCATCATCATCATCAACGTCATAAATCCACCTCCACGACCATCGTTATCAATCAACGCCACCAACATCATCATTGTCATGATACCACCGCTGTCATTATGCTCATCATCAAAACCACTTTCATTGTCATCGTCGCCGTCACCCCCCGCCCCCCGTACCGGACAGGATGTTGTTGGTGGGCGAGAGTTGCGCGGCAGCGCGGTGCGTCGAGAAGTTGTGCATGGCCACGAGCAGCGCGCTCACGGCGTTGGCGAGGAGGCCGAGCACGCCGGGCTCGCTGTAGAGCAGGGCGGCGAAACCCTGGCTCTCACCCCCCGTGCCGGACATCGCGACGCCGAGATACGCGACACGCACAGAGACGCGACACGCGACACGCTGGCAGACGCGACACGAGACGTGACACAGAGACGTGACACAGAGACACTGTGCAGAGACGCGACACGCACAGAGAGGCGGCACGAGACACTGCGCAGAGACACTGCGCAGAGACGCGACACAGAGACGCTGCGCAAAAACGCGACGCGCGGGCAGACGCGACGCGAGGCGCAGAGAGACGCGACACGGAGCGACGCTGATAATTCGACTGATTCGGCAGGCGTCGACGAGTGATGGGGCAGGCGCGCGACTGCAGGGATCAGGGCTCGACACGAGAGGAACGCAGCGCGGCTCTGAGCGCGGAGTCTTAAAGACGCGGAGTGGGAATTTCCAAACTCCCGCGTCTCTGCGATTTCCAGCACCCAGGCCCCTTATATTCAACTTCCCCCACCCACCCACCCACCGCCCCGAACCTCTCACACTCCTCCCACCGCCCCCCACCACCTCCACCACACCCCCCCCACAACCTCCCACCACCCCCCACCACACCCCCCCCACCACCCCCCACCACCACCGACCCCTCCCTCCTGCCCTCTGCTTCCCTATACCTTTACCACATCTTGGAAATGACGTAAGCGTGGAAAGGATTTCCAAATCCACTCGCTTCAGAATCCAACTCGCGTCTTGCACATTCAGTCAGTGCGTCGATCTGTCTGTCACGGGGTATGAGGGGGGCGGCGTGGGCGGGGGTGTTGCGAGCGGGGGGGGGTTAGTCAACTGTGACGTACGTTGATGTCGGAAACGAGACGAGCCAATCAGCGCGCGAGTAAGCGCTGGAAATTCCGCGGGACACAGACAACGACGACGTCACCGACCAAGCCTCGACTCTTTGTTTTGTAGATTTGCTTCTTTTTTTGAACTTTTTGAGCAACTGATCTCCACGCCTCTCACCCCCCACCCCCCCCCCACCATGACCAATTTATTATCCCGCAAATTGCAGTCACGTGAGAGACGCGGGTACATAAGGGGCGAACTCCTAGACAGAGGACATCGACGATTCGTGGACCTCAAGACTCCGACTCGACGCCCTCCTCCGCCTCTCCTCGTCGCTACTCAAGTCCCACTCGGCTCACCATGACCTCCTCGGCGCTGCTCCTCTCCGCTAAACAGGTGAGATCGGCGGCGAGCGCGCTCCAAGCCCCCTCGCTCTACTCATGCACCTCGCCGGGTCTCAAGACTCGTTCACGAGAGGATGCTGCGTCAGATTGCTGATTACTCTGCTTGCTTAAGACGTTAATAGTTCACAGAGCCTTTGTAAATCCACGAGCTGTAGCCGAGTCACCCGCCAGATCTCGCCAGATATCGCGATATCTCGCAAGCTAAGCTGCGTTGAGCCTGGCAAGCTGATTGGATGGGTTGAGCATTATGCACACACAGGTTGCTATGCGGTGGCGGACCTACGTGGTGGGACGTAGATGGCAGTGGAGCATTGTTCTCTTGCTCTCTGTGTATATATACATAAGATATGTAAGAGATGATGCAAGAGATGTACGTGAAAAGGTCGATCCACTGACTGTAGGGGCAAGTGCTGTTGGCGAGCAACTATGAAGGCCGGAACGGCACACGAGGGGGTGGGTGGCCAGCACCACGCCCGGCCGCCTTTGTCTCCCTAGTGGCGATGTTTTTACGCACCGCGCCGGGTACTCATTTGAGGCTGAGTCGACCTAGGGGAGGCGCAGGACTGGTTCAGATAATGAATCGTCACTGTTGGGTCGTGAGCGGGAATCGAACTCGGTTCGCCAGGTTCGTAGCGCAGCGCGCTAACCGCTACCCGTAAGTTCCACATACGTACGGCGCGAAAGAAGTTCAACATACATACAACAATGAATGTGTGAGGTTTTCCCACTTCCCCAAATCTGGAATGAAAAAGTATCATTTTCATTGAGTGCGTCTGAAATACATTCATACGTTAGCAATGAATACAATGTAATTATTGTGCATACATTCATACGTATTTGAAATGTTTGAAAAAATATATATCCGTGTTATAGATTAAACAAACATGTTTTCGAGTCGAATCGTGAACAATTTAATATTCAAATATATAAAAAAGCATAAATATTAAATATGATATCATGCTTTCCCACCTGATGACGGACGCTTGTGTTGCGCCCGAAACGTCGTGATTTTTATTATCTTATACCTACGTGACTTTACCGAAAGAACCAAAGAGTATATTCTGTTGCCTCCGAAACGTCGTGATTTTTATTTTATTTTTATTTAATGAAATAAAAATGTTTTTACCTACGTGACTTTACCGAAAAAACCTAAGAATATGAATCCTTGCAGTCACGAAAGCTTCAAATCTAGAAATAATAAACCACAATACCACTCAGGCCTTCTTCAGGTGAGGAGCGTAACGAGTGGCTGGTTATGGCACGGCGCTTCATTGCTTGTTCGTGTCTTTAGTGGTAACACTCCTCGTGCAAAGACTGCAGCTGCCGATAACTTCAAGGCCGGCAGATGCCAACGCTGCTTCTTGTTGTTGTTGTTGATGTGTGTTTGTTGTCCTTTCGCCGCACCTCCGACTAGCGCGGTTGGCAACGTACGGCGCGAAAGAAGTTCAACGTACATACGATGACATTTTTCGAAAAATTTTTTCCGAAAAATAAGCGATTTGAAGCATGTTTTATTTCCAAAATAGAAATATGGTTTTGGGGGGGGGGGGGGCAGAGCTTTGTGACGTCATATTTGAGGGGGGGGGTCTGACTTTTTGTGACGCCGTGTGTCGAGGGGGGGGGGGGGTCAAAAATCGTCCAAAATCGCGTGACGTCATTTATGGACGGCCTCTTAGTTGCTCACTTATCTGCGACCGGCTACGAACAATATATATACATATATATGGGAATGTGCTGTAGACTCAGGCCTTCAATTTAAATTTAAAGCTTTCGTGACTGCAGGGATTCATCTTCTTGGTTCTTTCGGTAAAGTCACGTAGAATGGAAATAATAAAATAATAAAAATTTAACATAATAAATGTTTTATTTTTGCCAATAATAAAATAATAAAAATAAAACATGTATTATTTTTATTTTTATTATTTTATTATTTCCATTCTACGTGACTTTACCGAAAGAACCAAGAAGACTCAGGCCTTCGTCCAGCAGTGGATTGACAAAGGCGGGTGTTTGTCGTGCTGCGTGTGTTTAGTGAATGCGGTCACCTGTTTTGCACGAATCCCAAAAAGCAAATATCGCGCAGCAGTGATGTTTCGCAATTGTTTTCCTGAAAGTAATTAAATAATTATATCTTACCCCCCGCCCCCCACCACCGCCCCTCTCTACCCACCTTCCAATTCCCCTACCGCCCCCTCGCTCTCCTTTGTCCAACACTTTTCACTCCCCGCTGTTGCTTCCTTTTCTGTCTCCCTCCCTCCCTCTCAACATCCCTCCACTCCGCTACCCCCCTGTACCTCTGTCGACTCTCTCTCTCGCTTCACTCCCTGGTCTCTCCCTCACTTCCCACGCCATTCACTCTCTCTCTGCCTCCTCCCTGCCCCCCCCCTCCTCTCCCGCCCCTCCTCTCCCCCCTCCCTTCCTCTCCCCCCCTCCCCTCCCCCTCTTCCCCCTCCTCTCCACCTCCTCTCCCCCCCTCCTCTCCCCCCCTCCTCTCCCCCCTCCTCCTCCCCCCTCCCCCCCCCTCTTCTCCCCCCCCTCCTCCCCCCTCCTCTCCCCCCTCCTCCCCCCCTCCTCTCCCCCCCTCCCCTCCTCTCCCCCTCCCCTCCCCCTCTCCCCCCTCCTCTCCACCTCCTCTCCCCCCCTCCTCTCCCCCCCTCCTCTCCCCCCTCCTCCTCCCCCCCTCCCCTCCCCCTCCCCCCCCTCTTCTCCCCCCCCCTCCTCCCCCCCTCCTCTCCCCCCTCCTCCCCCCCTCCTCCCCCCCCCTCTCCCCCCTCCTCTCCCCCTCCCCACAGACGCGACCCCTGTCGAGGGTTCCCTTCATCCTTCTGCGGGGTCCGAGCTGCAGGGGTCTCCACAGCGCGACCGGGGGCAGTGGAGCCCTGCTCAGAGGTGAGACCCACGAAATGCCGCCCTCAACTCCACCCTAAACTCCACCTTAACGCCACCAAAACTCCACCCTCAAACTCCACTTCAACTCCACCTCAACTCCACCTCAACTTCCGCCCCAACTCCACCTCAACTCCTCAACTCCACCCTCAACTCCACCCTCAACTCCATCCTCAACTCCATCTCAACTCCACCCCCAACTCCACCCTCAACTCCACCCCAACTCCACCTCAAGTCCACCCTCAACTCCACCTCAACTCCACCTCAAATCCACCCCAAATCCATGAAAACTCCACCCCAACTCCATCTCAACTCCACCCCAACTCCATCTCAACTCCACCCTCAACTCCACCCTCAACTCCATCTCAACTCCACCCCAACTCCACTCACACCCCGAGTCCCCACGACTCCCAACGATAACGACACTAGCCCCGCGACGTCATCGCTTCCGTTCACGAATCCGGAATCCGTGGCGCTGAGCCCAGTCCGCGTGTTCGCTCCCGCAGAGAAACCTCAGCTCCAGCAGCAGCAGCCGGAGGAAGATTTCCAGCAGCAGCAACAACAGCGGCGACGGGAGAAGCCCAAGGGCAGCTTCTCGCAGTCGCTGGCGCAGCTCACGGCCGGGCTGGGCCCCGAGCACGCGAGCCCCGTGGCTCGGAGCCGCGCCTCCCGCATGATGCTCGACGCCGTCGGCGTGGGGCTCCTGGGCGCCCGCACCGAGGTGGCGCAAATCGCGCGGCACGACCCCCCCCCGGGGAGCCCGTGAGCGCAGCG
>NC_136293.1:7699477-7894477 GCF_964198595.1 Lampetra fluviatilis
GGCCAGATCCACGCGATGGACTTTGACGACACGTGGCACCCCGCCACGCACCCGTCGGGCTCCCTGCTCCCCGCGCTCCTCGCCGCGGCCGAGGCGGCGCCCGCGGGGCAGAAGCCCTCGGGGCTGCAGCTGCTGCTCGCGTTCCTCGTGGGCGTCGAGGTGCAAGGCCGCCTGCTGCGCTGCTCGCGCGAGGCCAACGACATCCCCAAGAGGTGGGTGGGTGGGTGGGGAGACAAAGGCGGACGGGCGAGAGGGCGGCCAGACGCGTAAAGCGTCAAACGACCCGGCACAGAGATGCAAGCGCGCAAACACACAGACGGACGCACAGAGATTGAGACAAAGACATAGATCCCCCGTATAGCCTTGAACAGACCTTGGGGGCAAGTGCTGTTTGCGAGCTAATGTGAAGTCCGGCACGGCGCGCGAGGGAGTGGGTGGCCAGCACCACGCCCGGTCGCCTATGTCACACACACACACGGGCATTGAGCCAGACACATTGAGACAAAGATACAGACAAAGATCCCCCGTATAGCCTGTAACAGACTGTAGTAGGCAAGTGCTGTTAGCGAGCACAGACACACAGATACAGGCACACGGGAGACACAAACAAGCAGACACACAGTGAGCTTCACACAGCGACACCCACACTCACCCTCCACCCCCTCTCCTGCTCCAGGTTCCACCCCCCCACCGTGGTGGGCACGATCGGCGCGGCCGCGGGCTGCGCGCGGCTGCTGGGGCTGGAGCCGGCGCGGTGCCTGCACGCCCTCGCCATCGCGGCGTCGTTCGCGGGCGCCCCGCTGGCGAACGCGGCCACCCAGGCCAAGCCGCTGCACGCGGGCCCACGCGGCGCGCATGGGGCTCGAGGCGGCGGCGCTCGCGGCCTCAGGGCTCCACGCCAACGAGGCGATGTTCGACCTCGCCGAGAGGGGCTTCGGGGCCTTCTACACCGACTACGAGACCCCGCGCACCCCGCTGGACCCCTGCGGCGGGGCCCCCCTCCTGCTGGAGCAGCAGGACGTCGCCTTCAAGGTGAGGGCCGCGGGTGGAGGGTGAGGGGGTGGGCGGGGGGACGGGGCGAGTTTTCGTGCTGGGGGGTCGCAAGGAACGCTCTTGACAGGCGGAGGTGGACGCGGGGAGATCCATTTAGAGATGGCCCACTGTAAATGCGCGCGTCCCACCAACCCCGATGCACGGATTGAACCTCTCAGCTGAGATGATTGGCAGATGCACCACCTGTGTTCCCCACTGCCGTAACAATGACAACGATCTCCCGCATAGCTTGAAAAGACTGTGGGGGCAGGTGCTGTTAGCGAGCACCTACTCTCATCATACGCACGCAGACGTCTGCAGTATTGCATGGGACTGGTTGACCCCATCGCCCCCATGACCTCGCGACCTCACGTGCCCCCTCCACCGCCCTTTCCCCCCACAGCGCTGTCCCCGCGCACCTGGGCACGCACTGGGTGGCGGACGCGGCGGTGCGCGCTGGGCGGGAGGCGGAATCGCCTCGGTGAGCGGGGGCCACGTGGACACGGCGCTCATCGAGAGCCTCGTGCTGCACGTGCCGCGCAGGCGCCTACGTGGATCGCGCCTTCCCCGGCGGAACGAGCACGAGGCGCGCCACTCCTTCCAGGTGCGGACCAGCCGCCACTCACCTGTACACTCACCTGTACACTCACTCACCTGTACACTCACCCTTGCATTCACTCGCCTGTGCTCTCACCTGCGCGCTCACTCACTCACCTGTACACTCACATGCCTGTACACTCACTCACTCACCTACTCACCTGTACACTCACCCTTGCATTCACTCGCTTGTACTACTCACCTGGGCGCTCACTCATCCGCAAGGTTCACCAGCACATTCACCTGGACACTCACCTGTACACTCACCTGTACACTCACCTGTACACTCACCTGTACACTCACCTGTACAGTCACCTGTACACTCACCAGCAACACCTGCACGCATCTCCCGCTCAACCTCCTCGTCTCCCTGGCTCTCTGCCTCCCCCACCCCCGGGCTCACCCCCCCCCCCTTTACACCCCCCCCCCATCTCCACACTCACCCCCCCCCCTCTCCCTCCTCCCCTCCTCTCCCCGCAGTTCGTGGGCTGCTCGGCGCTCCTGGACGGCGCCGTGACGGCGCGCCTCCTTCGAGGCCCCCGCGCGCTCCCCGCCCCGCGCTGCGCTCCCTGCTCGAGCGGACGCGCCTCGAGCACCCGCGGGACAACGTGCCGAGCTTCGCCCTCATGTACGCCGAGGCGAGCGCCTCGGTGAGCGGCCTCGAGGTGTCCGCGCGCTGCGACTCCTTCCTCGGCCACTGGGCGGCGGCCGCTGGGCCGCGAGGCGCTGCTGGGGAAGTTCGCGCGGAACGCGGCCGGGGGCGGCGTCGGCGACGCGAGGGCGGCGGCCGCTGCCGCGCTGCTGGAGGGGGTGGAGGAGCTGAGCGACGCCTCCGAGATCTGCCGCCTCCTGCACTGAGGGGGGGAGGGGTGGGGAGGGGGGCAGGGAGGGGGGTGGGGGAGAGGGAGGGAGGGGGATGGGGGAGAGGGGGGAGGGAGGGGGTGGGGGGAGAGGGGGGGAGGGAGGGGGGTGGGGAGAGGGGAGGGAGGGGGTGGGGAGAGGGGGGCAGGGAGGGGGGGTGGTAGCTGCTTGACGCCTCCTGCAAATGGGAGGGGTGGGGGATTGGGGAGAGGGGGGGGAGAAGGGGAGAGCAGAAAGTGAGTGAGGTGAGAACTTGAGAGGAAAGGAGAGAGCCTCTTCTCAAAGTTACAACGTCTATCTCCATGCATTCATCTTCCTGGCCGTGACCGGCTCCCAGACCAAGGGGAATGGGCAGTGGAGTAAAAGATACAAAAAGATCCCCCGTGTAGCCTTAACAGACTGTAGGGGCAAGTGCTGTTAGCGAGCGCCTATGAAGGCCGGAACGGCACGCGAGGGGGTGGGTGGCCAGCACCACACCGGGCCGCCTTTGTCTCCCCGGTGTCGGTGTTTTAACACACCGCACCAGGTACTCAATTGAGGCTGAGTCGACCTAGGGGAGGCCCAGGACTGGTTCAGACAATCGTCACTGTGTGTTGGCCATGAGCGGGAATCGAACTCGGGTGGCCGGGTTCGGAGCGCAGCGTAGCGCTGACCGCTACACCACCGTACCCGCCTCCCAGACCAAGAGGAATGGAGAGTGCAGTCAACACACACACACGCACGTGCAATTGATGCACGGGACTTCCAGAGAGAGTCAACGCCACCAAATTCCTCCTCTGCTACCCCCCACTCCCACCGCCCCGGCGACCCAATGCCCCCTGTGTGACTCAAGTATTCAACACAGCCGCAGTGCGCGTGTGGTCTGGCCGGGCTGGGTTGGGAGCGGAGGGGCTTCTGGGGAATTTCCAACCTGGCGACAGCTGCTGGAGTCACGCCATCTCAGCTGCTCGCGTGAGCTGGACTGCAATGTACCGATGTGTTCATTGCAAGCGAGAGCGAGAGAGCGCACACATTCGTGCAGTTTCACTATAAATCACATCGAGTTCTATCGGCCTCTCGGATCAACGCTTTACCCGGCAAGTATTTGTTTTCGTGGCGAAAACCGTGGCCCGGCTTCGTTTTCTCTGAGCCTCGTCAGCAGAGTGTGTGGCCCACGAAATAAATGGCCCACAATCCACCGCGGCATCGCGGTGCACGATTTCCCGTCTACGGCCAACTCAGCCGGGAGCTGAGCAGGCTTGAGCCTGGATAGTGCTGGGATGTGCGATCACCGTGGATAGGAGGGTGGTATCGGCTGCTGCGAGGGTTGTGGACAGTGGAAGGCAGGGGAAGCAACATCAACCTCGATGTCTATGCTCCCACGTCCGGCTCCCCGCCTCCACCAACCCGTATTGACCAAAATGGTGAAATGTGGTGAAATACTCCCCCCCCCCGCCTCCATGGACTAACAGCAGTGGATTGACGAAGCTATGTGAATAATTAATGTATTGTAAATAAAATGAACATTAAATACTGTCATGAAAATTCGCGTGCACACATAGGCAATATTGTATACATGATTTTCATGTGTGTTCATTTCGTGTCACGTGTCAATGTATATACCTGTGAATATGTTTTAAATCAAGTCTCATGTTTGCTTTGAAATAAAATATTTCAATAAATGGTTTGTGTTGCACAAGTCCTCAATAAGTGGCGGCGATGTCACCACGGTGCCTGTGCCAGGCAAGGTGTACCTTGAGGCCACTTGAAGTGTCGAAAGTTCGCTGTAGACATGAGGTCACGGAAGAGACCCAAATGCTATGGGTTAACTGAGATGACCGGCAGATGCACCACTTGTGCTCCCTACTGCGCCAACGAGAAGTATTTTAATTCGCCTGGCACTCTGTTCGTTGTTGTGAGCGTCGCTCCGCCGCCCTCCGTTATTGTTGGAGGGCGATTGCCTCCAGTTGCCCAGCAGCGTCCTTCACGAGCCTCCTCCACAGAGGCCGATCTTGACACCGCTGGTACCGGTCATCGGCAAGTCCCCTCAGCTCCACATCCTCCTATGCATCAGTCCATCTCTTCCCCAGCCCGTACCGCACCCGTTTAGACCCCTCACTCTGGCCGAGCAGAATCTTATTGGGCCGTATAGCGTAGCGTGGCTTCGCATGGACCCTGGGGCAGAGACTGAAAAGGTGAAGTATGGCAAGAAAATCAAGCCCGACGACCGACACGTCGTGCGGTAGGCCTTTATACAGCAATGGATTGACGTAGGGCGGCAAATTTCGTTTTTATTCACGTTTTTTTTTTTATAAGGCGCATCCGACCCAACAAAGTGCGTCAGTACCGTGCAGTAAAATGTATTTCGAAAAAAAAACACGTCTCTGATTATCTAACATATCTTAGAAATTTTGATTTAAAGCTTTCGTGACTGCAGGGATTCATATTCTTGGTTCTTTCGGTAAAGTCACGTAGAAGGGAAATAATACAATTAATATAATTTTTTTTTACTATTTCCCTTCTGCGTAACTTTACCGAAATAACCAAACCAATAAAGGAGGTATTTTTATTTTCTTTATCAATGGGAGAATCTCAGCGGCCAGGCGCAGTGCTTGAGTAAGAGAGCCTTCCAATTCTGAGGTCCAAGGACTGAAAAAGCCCGAGCTCCGAAACGTTTTTTTACCATAAGCGTGGCTGACAGAGGAGTGTGGTCTGCGTGATGACCTCACACCTGGAACAAGGATTTGCAGTTTATCGGTAAAAGATTGAGGCGATTGCTGCAAAGACCTCTATGTGAATGGCGCAGCACAGTAAATTTCAACCTAACAACACGGAGCTCAATTGGAAGCCGGTGGTTTTAGGTCGAGTAACGTTTGGGAGATTGCGTCCGAACGCGAATGACCGGTCGGTCACAAGTCGCTCAGAGGCGTTCTGGATGCCCAGCAGTAGTCCAACTCGACGCCGCGGAAGACCGACGTACACAGGGCATTGTCATCGTAGATACGCGATGTTATTCTTGCTATAACCGTATCATGAAATAATCTGCACGTGAGAGATTATTCATCCGATCGCAGTTAGAAACAAACCAGGAGGCTCCTTGATGAAATCATCCGGCACGTGATGTCTAGGACACAAAGCCACTCGCGGCTACTACAAAGATACAATCCCGTTTAGTTGAACCGAAAGTTTATAGATCACGACGTTTCGATCGCAACAACAAGCGACCGTCTTCAGGTGAGAGAATCAGATTGCTGTGGAAGAGGCATTATATAGACCCGAGGGGGGGGGGGGTGCCGCATCGGGCAAGAGGGTGGGGCCAGCGATTGTGAGAGATGGTCTGTAGGACATGTGAGCATGAGAGTGCAATCCAAAGGGCATGTGAGCATGAGAGTGCAATCCAAAGGGCATGTGAGCATGAGGGTGCAATCCAAAGGGCATGTGAGCATGAGGGGTGCAATCCAAAGGGCATGTGAGCATGAGAATGCAATCCAAAGGGCATGTGAGCATTAGAGTGCAATCCAAAGGGCATGTGAGCATGAGAGTTCAATCCAAAGGGCATGTGAGCATGAGAGTTCAATCCAAAGGGCATGTGAGCCTGAGAGGGCAATCCAAAGGGCATGTGAGCATGAGAGTGCAATCCAAAGGGCATGTGAGCCTGAGAGGGCAATCTAAAGGGCATGTGAGCATGAGGGGTGCAATCCAAAGGTCATGTGAGCATGAGAGTGCAATCCAAAGGGCATGTGAGCATGAGAGTGCAATCCAAAGGGCATGTGAGCATGAGGGTGCAATCCAAAGGGCATGTGAGCATGAGAGGGCAATCCAAAGGGCATGTGAGCATGAGGGTGCAATCCAAAGGGCATGTGAGCATGAGAGGGCAATCCAAAGGGCATGTGAGCATGAGGGTGCAATCCAAAGGGCATGTGAGCATGAGAGGGCAATCCAAAGGGCATGTGAGCCTGATAGGTGCAATCCAAAGGGCATGTGAGCATGAGGGTGCAATCCAAAGGGCATGTGAGCATGAGGGTGCAATCTAAAGGGCATGTGAGCATGAGAGGGCAATCCAAAGGGCATGTGAGCATGAGGGGTGCAATCTAAAGGGCATGTGAGCATGAGGGTGCAATCTAAAGGGCATGTGAGCATGAGAGGGCAATCCAAAGGGCATGTGAGCATGAGAGGGCAATCCAAAGGGCATGTGAGCATGAGAGGGCAATCCAAAGGGCATGTGAGCCTGAGAGGGCAATCCAAAGGGCATGTGAGCATGAGGGTGCAATCTAAAGGGCATGTGAGCATGAGAGGGCAATCCAAAGGGCATGTGAGCATGAGAGGGCAATCCAAAGGGCATGTGAGCATGAGGGTGCAATCTAAAGGGCATGTGAGCATGAGAGGGCAATCCAAAGGGCATGTGAGCATGAGGGTGCAATCTAAAGGGCATGTGAGCATGAGAGGGCAATCCAAAGGGCATGTGAGCATGAGGGTGCAATCTAAAGGGCATGTGAGCATGAGAGGGAAATCCAAAGGGCATGTGAGCATGAGAGTGCAATCCAAAGGGCATGTGAGCATGAGGGTGCAATCTTAAGGGCATGTGAGCATGAGAGTTCAATCCAAAGGGCATGTGAGCATGAGAGGGAAATCCAAAGGGCATGTGAGCATGAGAGGGAAATCCAAAGGGCATGTGAGCCTGAGAGGGAAATCCAAAGGGCATGTGAGCATGAGAAGGAAATCCAAAGGGCATGTGAGCATGAGAGGAAAATCCAAAGGGCATGTGAGCATGAGAGGGAAATCCAAAGGGCATGTGAGCATGAGAGGTGCAATCCAAAGGGCATGTGAGCATGAGAGGGAAATCCAAAGGGCATGTGAGCATGAGAGGTGCAATCCAAAGGGCATGTGAGCATGAGAGGGAAATCCAAAGGGCATGTGAGCATGAGGGTGCAATCTTAAGGGCATGTGAGCATGAGAGGTGCAATCCAAAGGGCATGTGAGCATGAGGGTGCAATCTTAAGGGCATGTGAGCCTGATGGGTGCAATCCAAAGGGCATGTGAGCATGAGAGTGTCTGGGACGTGTTCCCAGCGTGTCCATATGTTAATATTTTTTCTACAATCCTCTGACCGCTATCGTATGGATAATGAATTAAACGCGACCGCAGCGGCGACTGAGGCAGAGTGAAAGCAGAAGGCACAGCTGCTCCCCATGGCACGACCAGATCCTCCTGCCTTTGGGTTTGGCGATCGGGACCGCCACCCAGACCGCAAAGCCAGCAACACCAAGCACGCCCGCCTTTGTCTCCCCCCAAGCGGCGATGTTCACACACCGCACCAGGGTGCTCATTTGAGGCTGAGTCGACCTAGTAGGAGACCCCGGATTTGTTCGGTTCATTATAACCGGTGTTGGTGGCAGTCAGCGAGGTTGTCGGGTTCGTATAACGCGACGACGCTGACCGCTGTACCCCCTCCAGCCCTCGGATCCCAATCAGCTGCCGGAGAGAAGGCGACTTTGCCCCCATCACCCATCCATGCGACTCTTCGCGACCTCGCGTTGGGAACTCCCCACCCCACCCCCTCCAAAATTCCCCGGTGGAGTCACCCAGAGACGTGGGCTGAGCAAACACAACGGGCGCCTCGAGCGAACAAACATGTTCGGGTGGGCCGTGTTGTCGTTGCGTGTGTTGAGTAGGGCTGAACGATTAATCGATTTCAAATGGAAATCGCAATTTGAAACAATGCGATTAGCAAATCGCAAAAGGCTGCGATTTTTTTGCGATTTGAAAAGTCCTATTACTTTTTTATTGGAATAGGTTTATTATTTATTGTGATTATTATAACTTTATTTATTTAACTTAGCAATTGTTCTATGTTTGATTGTTCTATTTCATTCTAGATTTTAAGTTTTCGTGACTGCAAGGATTCATACTCTTAGGTCTTTTCGGTAAAGTCACGTAGGAAAAAAATAAATAATAAAAATAAATAATAAAAATTGATACAGCAATTGTGCTGTGACTGTTCCACCTGAAGACGGAAGCTTGTGTTGCCTCCTAAACGTCGTGATTCATTAATAAATTTCAATTATTTCTTATATTTTTATTTTTTGTTTTTATTATTTATTTGTATTATTTATGTTCTATTTCAATTTTTTTTATAAATGCATGTTGGAAACAATTAATATATTTTAAGTCCTCATCCTTGCATTAGAATATATAGAGCAGTTCATATTTTGATGGTATCATGTGGTAATGTTTTATCACATGTTTTCAATACATTACACAGTGAATATTGAACTGAAACTTTACTTTAAAAAATGTAATCCTGATATTTATCAGAAAAATCGGAATTAGATATTTTCCCCAAATCGTTCAGCCCTAGTGTTGAGTGTAGTGTGGATGCGGTGGTGTAGCGGCCAATACCAGTGACGATTATCTGAATCGGTCCTGGGCCTCCCCTAGGTCGACTCAGCCTCAAATTAGTACCTGGTGTGGTGTGTGAAAGAACTGGACACGGTGCCATCAGTGAGCTTCTCCGGCAAGCGAGTCTGCGTTGGCATGCCCAGCCTATGCTTGGGATAAACGTGCGTGGGACGTGCGGGAGAAGAGATGGAGCTGATGCGGTACAGGAGGATATGGAGCTGAGTGGGCTTGCCGATGACTGGTACCGGTGCTGTCAAGATCGACCTCTGTGGAGGATGTTCAGTGAAGGAAGCCATTGGGTAGGTGGAGGCAGTCGCCCTCCAGCAACAACGGAGGGCGGAGGAGCGACGCTCACAACAACGAGCGGAGCGCCAGGCAGATACAACGCAGAAAGTTGGCACAGTGGGGAGCACAGTTGGTGCATCTGCCAGCCATGTCAGTCAGTCAACCCATGGCACCTGGATCTGTTTCGTGACCTTCTGCCAGCTGGCCTGAGACACTTCACGTGGCCTCAAAGTGCACATAGCCTGGCACAAGCGCCGTGGTGACGTCACCGCTACTCAGTAGTGAACGGCGGTTGTTGTGTGTGGTGCTGGCCACACCACCCCCTCGTTTGCCGTTGCGGCCTTAATAGGTACTCACTAAATTTCGATTTAAAGCTTTCGTGACTGCAGGGATTCATCTTCTTGGTTTTTTCTACCACCCCCAACCCAGCTTATATGTAAGTTCCTAGCTTGAAGTGTCTCATTCTTCACCTGAGGACGGCTGCTTGCGTTGTGGCCGAAACGTCGTGAGAATTGTTTAATTTTATTATGTTTTATTTTTATTATTTTATTACTTCCCTTCTACGTGACTTTACCGAAAAAACCAAGAAGAGGTACTCACTAATAGCACTTGCCCCAACAGTCTGTTAAAGGCTACACGGGGGGTCTTTGTCTATCTCTCTGTGTCTCTCTGTGACACTGTATTTCTATATTTTTCTGAGTTTCTGTATGCATATATATATTCCCTGTCCATCTTTTTGCGTGTCTCAGCTTTGGGGTAGATACAAAAAGAATACCGTACCACTTTGTGATGGGGTTGACAGCGGTTAGTTGATGGATACAGACTCGCCCTCCCCCATAGGAACGTGGAATTTCCACCAATGGGTCAGGCCTATAAAATCAGCAGATGAACACCGATGTCTCATCAATGCTCATTTGAGCAGAAAATCACGTTGGACTTTGCCGTCGTCTTGTGACGAATGAATGTGTTGAGTGATACAGATACACACGGCGAATGATGCAATCCGATGATAGAAATAACAATAATATTCATAGTGATAAAAAATGGAGAAAGCGGGGAAAAAACCCACACATACATATATATATATTTTACACAGAAAATAATTTTTGAAAGCAATGCACCGATGTGGCCTAACTCAAGGTTCACATCTCTTGGATTGATTGCTGTAACCCCGGGGGAGTTTCCTCGTCAGGTTCGCGGTTGCCCAGCTTTGCTCCCAATGTTTGACGCTTGCGGCTCGGAAATCATTGTCATCGTGTGAAAATATCTCTGGCTTTACCCACGACTGACATATTAACATTATTAGTTTATGGGCCCTCCCTTGCCAGTATCAAAATATAAAAATAGGTTTTACCCTTTCCGGCAATAAAACAGGTGTTAAGATGTTAAAACCCCAAACTGAAACCTTTTGCAAGGAATCATGTCTGCGTGAACTACATTATCTTGTGGTGAAGATGTGTAAAATGACCTGTCGGCCTGAAGGAGTAATCGCGGTTATGGGCAAGTTACGTAATGTCCCATTATGAGGGGTGCGTGTCTGGGATAAAGGTGAAAAGCAGAGTCAGTCGGGGAGCTTCGGGAACCTGCTCGAAGTTCTAGATTTGAAGCTTTCGTGACTGCAAGGATTCATATTTTTAGGTTTTTTCGGTAAAGTCACGTAGGTAAAAAATTAAAATTAATAAAAGTAAAATAAAAATAAAATAAAAACGTCGTAATTTTTATTTTATTTTTATTTTACTTTTATTAATTTTTTTTTACCTACGTGACTTTGCCGAAAAAAATCTAAGAATACCTGCTCGAAGGTTCTGGAAGGGGGCGTAGTTGGAGGCGGGGCTTTGGCCGCGTCGCGGTGTATATAAGGGGGACTGAACGAGAGGTTTGGTGCTGTTGCGGGTCCTGGGTCCTGGCTGCGTCGCTGCTCGCCGTCATCTCTCTTCGTCGTCCGGCCACGTGGCCGATCTTCTGCAGGGCTCTCATCGTCGCCGTCGCTGCACGAGTCGGACAGCTGCCTAGTCGGACGCCGGCGATGGGGTTGTGTCGAAGGGTCGGCGATGTGTAGCTAAGAAGCCTTCTACACGGCGTGTCTCGGAAGTGGCTCACTACACATGCAAAAAAACAAAACATAAAAAAACATGCTCTGATAGTGTATGCATTGTGTTTGAAACTGATTGGTTCATGCCAAAAACAACTTTCTTTAAGAATAAGAAAGCATATACCATCAAAGCATGTTTTTGTTGATGCACGTTCACCACAAGTATATGTCGCTAATGTCAAACACGATTCCTTGCAAAAGGTTTCAGTTTGGTATCTTAACATCTTAACACAACTGTTTTATTGCCAGAAAGGATTACACCTAATCTTATAACGTTATTGTTCTGAAGAGGTAGAGTGGGCTCTCGGCTTTCTCTCTGTGCTGTGAAGAAGAAGGCCATTGCACCAACACGTCGCCTATTCTATTATTTGTCATTTTGAAAAAAATGATGATTGCGTTGTACAAAACTTAATATCTTGTGCCGCTCACCCGGATTAGACTCGACATGATGAGGAATGTGCCTTGAGGAGGAGGTGGAGGGGTGGAGGTTGGGGTGGAGGAGGTGGAGGGGAGGTGCAGGAGGAGGAGAAGGAGGCAGAGGAGGAAGTGGAGGTGGAGGAAGTGGAGGTGTAGAGTTAAGGTGTGGGGGGGGGCAATGGAAGATGAGATCAGCGGAACAGATGAGTGATAGCGGGGTATATTTGAGGATGGAGTGGTGTGTGTGGTGGAAGAGGGAGTGGGGAGTGGTGGTGGGTGAGGTGGGTTGCGGTGTTGTGAAATGGAAGCGTTGGCGTTCGTGATTTTAATCGCATTGCTGTGGCAAATAAATAAAAATAACATCAATTCGTTTGAAAACCTAAGATTTGTTGAAGATTCAGGAACAAAAACTTCCTGTTCTGTGTCGAGAAGAGATGATGGAAATCTCACTTTGATATCTATTGTCATAGCAGGTTAAGCGCCAGAAATGTTGAAGTAAAACTAGACCTGTTTGTTTATGATTCATATTGGGTTTCTTTTGGGTAATGTCGTTTAAATAGAAGAACTCTATTGTTTCGTGAACCCTCCTTCGCTCGACACAACCGAATTAATAAAAGTGTCACGTGACACGGGCATTTGAACGGACGAGTTGAACGCGTGCCGGCTCAGCTTTCGCGACGGGACATCACGACGCGCGGGTTTGATGGCGTTGAGTAACATGTCGTGTCGTAAACCCTTCCTCCACCCGACACGGCCAATTACTAACGTTGCGGCCGAAACGTGGCCCGATCCATGGTGAACACCGCTTCGCCGGTATTGTTGCTCTTATTGTTACTGTTCGAGAGCCCCTTTCACAACGCTTACATTGGCAACGACGTTGTTTTTTTTTCGTGGTAGCCACAACCAGCTTCGCCGGGTAGATTACGGGAGCCCAGATCTCTGAATCTATATCATAACACTGGTAGTGTAAGCTTGCGTTTCTAAAAAAAATGTTTTGTAGCAACAGCTACAATCTTCTTGGTTTTTTCGGTAAAGTCACGTAGAAGGGAAGTAATAAAATAATAAAAATAAAACATAATAAAATAATTCTCACGACGTTTCGGCTACAACGCAAGCAGCCGTCTTCAGGTGAAGAATGAGACACTACCAAGCTAGGAGCTTATATATAAGCTGGGTTGGAGGTGGAAGAAGAGCGCCTTAACAAAATAATGTGTATATCAAGAGGAATTTAGCATGAATATGTTAAATTCCTCTTGATATGCACATTCGTCTTCCACCTCCAACCCAGCTTATATATAAGCTCCTAGCTTGGCAGTGTCTTATTCTTCACCTGAAGACGGCTGCTTGCGTTGTAGCCGAAACGTCGTGAGAATTATTTTATTACGTTTTATTTTTATTAATTTATTACTTCCCTTCTACGTGACTTTACCGAAAGAACCAAGAAGATGAATCCCTGCAGTCATGAAAGCTTTAAATCGAAGTTTAACAGCTACAATTTCACAAACGCACATAACAGCGTCCGTCGTAGCAGAGTTTGTGGCTGTGATGTCTCTTTGGTATTTGTGGATCGGGAATTTTCGTCGTGAGACGTCGCGTCGTCTATTCTGAATGACCACAGTCGCACGCTACTGGAGAGTTTAACATTTTCAATTTGTGCATCATCAGGGTATCCGCATCCGTTGCCATGGTTTGTGCGTTGGATGTGGTTCAGGATGGACCACGAGCTTCGTGGAAGATTAACACCCAGGGATCTTCTGCGTTGGGTCTTTCACAAACCACGTGTTCATTTGTGAGTTATTTTGAACTCCATTCAACTTTCCAAGCTGCATCCTTGTTTTTGTTTTCTTCATCTTCTTGGTTCTTTCGGTAAAGTCACGTAGAAGGGAAATAATAAAGTAATCAAATATAACATTTTATTATGTTTTATTTTTATTATTTTATTATTTCCGTGACTTTACCGAAAGAACCAAGAAGACGAATCCCTGCAGTCACGAAAGCTTTAAATCGAAATTTGTTTTCTTCTTCAAGCTCTGTATATGTGAACAATACAAAACAGTGCGACCTGTGATGATTCTTGTCTGTTGCTTGAGTCGTTGTTCTAATTTCTCCCTCTATCTTCCAGATAAATGCAGAGGGCATTGGGAGCCAGATTTGGTGATGTTTGTGGGGTTACTCCTCACCCCACACATTTCAAGACATCTCCCAGATGTGTTCTTCGATGACATTTATACCAAGGCCGTAATTATAATATATATTGGGGGGGGACACATTCCCCCCCCCCCCCATATTCAAATATTCTTAAAATGTCCCCCCCAATATATTGCTATAAAATAGATTTCTGTTTATATGATTGTGGTTATGGTTGAACTTTATTAATCCCTAATCTCTGCCATTACATACAATGAAACAAGAAAAGGAAAAACATTGAGGAATGGAATACAATACACTATTAAACATTATTGTAAAAAATAAATAAAAAGTCAATCTTATGTGTTAGTGAATTTTGTAATATTTTAGGCAGGAAATTAGTTTTCAAATTTAGATTTTTTTTTCTGGGGGGGTGGGGGGGACCCCCAGACCCCCTGGAAGATTGGGTCCCCCCCCCAATGTTGACTCCATCGCTACGGCCTTGATTTATACAAAGAAAAGCATGCACATCGGCATGTGTTCAGTCAGCAGATGCAACGCCAACATAGTTTGCAATCACCTGGAAATGGATGGCTGATATACAGGGTATCCATGAAGTCTCTATATATTTTGTAATGAACTAATGGTATATAGAAATGTTTCTTTACAGGACCCTATGAATATGAATGTACAAGAGCGTGTGGTATGCAGGGAGGCCGTGGGTTCGATCCCGACCCTGACGCCTGCTGTATATTTGGAGTTTGCATCTCTTATCATCATCATCACGGTGGCTAGGAAATGTTAACTACGTCGCCTGGTATACAGGAGGTCGTGGGTTCGATCCCCACCCTGACGACGCTTGTTGTATATTTGGAGTTTGCGTCTCTCTCATCATCATCACGGTGGCTATGAGATGGTAACTACCTCGCCTGGTATGCAGGAGGTCGTGAGTTCGATCCCCACCCTGACGACGCCTGTTGTATATTTGGAGTGTGCATGTTCTTTTCTCCACCGTGGTCGCGTGGATTTTTCTCTGGCTCCTCCGGTTTTCCCCTCCACGTTAGAATCAGCGTTTATTTAGAGTATGTGTTTGCTAGAAATGTCCACATAATGATAAACCACTTCGTTCAGCAACCATTTGTAGCCAGGTCGCTTCTGAAAAAGAGCTAACTCAGTGGGGCTGAGCTGGTAAAAATAAATACAAATTGAATAATTTATTTTTGTTTCAACAAGATGGGGCTTTTTGTCACTCCGCAAACGTCGTATCGGGAGTACCTCCATTAGCGTTTTCCAAGTCGCTGGACATGGCAGAAACACGCCCTGGACAACTTCACCTCCGGATTTGACGCCTTTGGGTTTCTTTGCATGCGGACGTTATCAAGTCACAGGTGTCATCGACAAAGAGTTACAAAGCTGCAACATTTATATAGGGAGATATATATTATATATTTAGTGTATGGTCGACTTTATTGCCTTTAAGACCACAGCGCTGCCGACGAACGTGTGGCGTCATTTCGCAATGGAACGTAAAACGCGCCGCTCTGTCAATCTCTCTCGCAGATTGTATCGCCGGATTCGTGGGGGGCTTCGGTTAGGAGGAGGAGGGGGGGGAGGAAGTGGAGGAGAAAATAGGGGTAGATGAGGAGTAGGAGGGGGGAGGGGACGATAAAGATGAGCGGGGGAATTGACGTTGCCCCAAACAAGGTGAGATTAGAGAACAAGTGATAGATTGAGAGCGTGACGGTATGAGAATGCGAGAGGGGTGAGTGCCGGGCATTGCTTTGACATTTGATGTGTTTTTGTTTTCTCATCGACAATCGCAAAGTGTTGCTATCTTCAAGGTCATAAGAATGTGGAACTTCCCATCATCCGATGTAGAACAGAATGCTTTTGATTCTCTCATCTTATACCTATCTTTATCTTATCAGCCAGCTATCAGCCCACCTGCGCTCAGGCGGGCTGTGGATTATTCACGTCGCCCGGAATGATCGTCAGAGGTGGCGCCGGTGGAATCCGGAAGCATTCATTCAGCAGTGGAGCGAGCATGGCCTATGATGATGCTCCAGATACCAACAAATATTAACTAGATCCCGATGGAGGGTGGAGAGGGGGAAGGGGGGGGGATGGGAAGGGTGGTGGGGGACGATTTGACACCCTATAAAGGTGGCTAAGTGGCAGTCGAGGGATGGAACGCGTCTTCGAGCACGTGGACCGAGGAGATGGAGCGATGGAATCAGATTTACTGCGCAGATGTATTGTGGATTGTTACATCGCAGAATCGTGAGAGGTGGTGGCGCCTTGGGGAAGGCTTCATTGAGCAGTGGATTGAGCATGGATGATGATGGTGGTGAAAAATGAATGTGATTCTTAACATCAACCTGGCAACTTCATGACCATCTCGGATGGACATGCGTCGCGTCTCCATGCTCTCGTTTTTGTCGGTGGTGTTGAACCAGTGTGAGGAAATTCCCCATTCCTATGACGAGAGCCAGGACCTCTGTTTGACTTTCCACAAAGTGGGTAACTATTTTATCTGCCGCGAAAAGATAATGGGCTGAATTTATCTCTCACTAGACTTTGAACTCGCGGTCTTCCCATTTGTGAATAGAGAATTATTATTATAAAAATAAACACCACTTGGTCAGATGATGATGAGAACGTTGAGGTGGAGAAGGTGAAGGAGGAGGCTCATGAGGAATGCCTGCGGCTGTGTCGATGACGATGATGTTGCCGCTACTGCGGCTGATGACGTAAACATGCATGTTGATCTTTTTTCGCACCGTACGTAGCCAACCATGCTATTCGGAGATGCGGGGAAGGACAAACAACTAAAGACAAAAAGATTTATTAAGAAATTAGTTTTCAAACCAGATTTGGAAATGCATAGCTCCAGTGGCTTCCTAATATCGCAAGGAAGAGCGTTCCAGACGGCCGCAGAAGCGCATCTGAAAGCGCGCGACGCAGTCCGCGTGACGGTCTATTGCTGCTTGACGAGACCATCAGCAAGGTACTGTGGTTCCTTTGTGGCAAGCGCTGTGTGTGTGTAATGAGAGCCACCTTTACAATAATGAATTCGTTCGGCAACCCTGAAGCCACTGCAGCTTTAGCGAGCACCGTACGGACACGGTCGGATCTGTCACGACACGTGCCAAAGAATGTTGTGCACGCTGCAGCTTGGTAATGTTTTTTGTTCTTTTCCAGACGTCTCGTTAAGTCATCAACATCATCAACACGACCTTGTCATGTATCATACCGTTGTTGATTGTGCATCTCGCAGTTTTGTGTAGTACGAGCTCCCGGGCCGGGCTGGAGCACGGTGACTCTGCTGCCACGGAGAGGATCATTCACAGCGAGACGGCGCTTGAGCCGAGGGCACTCCAGGTCGATCCTGCAAGTTTCTGTAGCGGGGCGATTCTTGATTTGATATGTCCACAGATTTATTTCATGTGAGGCCGTTGAATGTCAGGGTTTTGCCAATAGCAACACCGATATATCTTTGGCGTGGGGTCGTAGCGCACCGGGCTACAACAGAATGATACATCAAGGGTGGTGTCTGCTGCGAGCATGTTCAGATGGAAAGCACCCGCGGTGGTTTTACAATAATCTAGTCGGAGTCTCCAGCGACGGGAAATCTGCCTCCGATAAAGCAGCAATGATGTCTGTTTGACGATGCTCATGCTGATGATTAATGATTGACGCTGATGTCCCATGATGATGACACTCACGGTGATCATGACGATCATCAGTCACTGGTGCTCGTCTCGTGAGCGCCAACGGCGAGGTTTTTTTTTTAACCGCGGCCTTCTCTCTCTCTGGGAGGGGGATTTTTTTTCTGTGTACTTCCCCATGCGGTGACTGAGCTGACCTTTAAAGTCAATTACTTTTAAAAATATTAAAATCTCGTGGCCTGCGTCGCCGACTCCGCAACTTCGCTCCCACTGTGACTTTCAACTTCTTGTCAAACCGTCCCCGGCGACTCTCATTCCTCTTCCCCCTCCTCCTCCTCTTCCTCCCGTAGACAGTTCCTCGTGCCGAGTTGCATCACGCGTTCACCCGTCCGGCGGAACCGTGCCAAGCGACTTGTTGCCGCACGGACTTGCGGAGAGAAGCGAACGTGAGTGCGCGGCGCACGTGCGGGTTGGCAGGAGTTTGCGTCGGGGCGTGCGTGTGATGGGGGGAGGGGGAGCGGTGGCGCTTTGGTTAGCGCGCTGCGCCACTGAACCCGGCGACCCGACTTCAGTTCGCGGATTCACGGCGATTTGAGCAGTGGCGAATATTCGAACCGCTCGTGGGCCTCCACCTAGGTTCGCTCAGCCTTAAAAAAAGTACCTGGTGCGGCGTGTAAACATCAGCACTGGGGAGACAAAGGCGGCCGGGTGTGGTGACTCGGTCACCCCCCCCCATCCCCCGCCGCCACTCGTGGGCCGTCCCGGCCTTCATAGGCACCTCCGATTAGCATGGTTGGCTACGTACGGTGCGAAAGAAGTTCAACATACATACAAAGGTGCTCACGAACAGCACATGCCCCAACAATCTGTTAAAGGCTACACGGGGAATCGTTTAGACATTGTATTTGTGTGTGGGGGTGCAGCGGTGAGCGGCCTGCACTACGAACCCGGCCAAACGAGCTCGATACCCGCTCACGACGATTTTAACATCTATAATAGATGGGTTATTTGCTTAGATCGTTTAAATATATAAATGTGTCGTTAAACCCGCCACCACCCGACACAGCCAACTAGTAAGGGTTGTCACGTAAACAGAACGTGGCCAATTCGTCACTAGTACAGCAACACCGGTGTGTTGGAGAGCCACAACATTTACAATCTGAGTACGACGTTTCGCCAGTAATTACAACCAGCTTCATCAGGCGACAGCCAGATTTGTGTGTCGGGTTTAACGACAACCTTTAGATATTTACGCGATCATACAAAACAAATCTCGATTGTGAATGATATTGGTCGCGAAAGCATCCTCCGCGTTAAACTGAAACATTTTAACAGTCGGTGAATATCTGAACTGGTGGTGGGCCTTCGCCTAGGTCTACTCAGCCTTAAAAATAGCACTTGCTTGCGGTGTGCAAAACACTGATTAGTAACACAGCCACTGGAACTCCCGTACGTGAATCAACGTACACTCTTGCCTCGCCAGTCATTCGGAGCAGAGAAAATAATAAATTAAATAATAGCATAGTATGCTTTTATTTTTATTATTATTTTCTCTTCATACGTGACTTTACCGAAAGAACCAAAGTGTAATTCCTGCAGTCACGAAAGCTCCAAATTTAATTTATTCGGAGCAGAAACGTGGGACAATGAAAACTTAAAAGGAAAACAAATTTGTCCTAAGAAACGCGGAGAAGTGTGCACTTTGAATTGCGCTGAGAGGTCAGCGAGGTCAACCTCGCTTCCTTAATAAAATCAAACTTATTATTTGGTGCACAATCACAATTAACAACGAACAGCTCCACGCCGCCTTTCACATAAATAATGTGCGACGTTTCGGGTAATGGTCGTTCTTCACAAGCACACGCACAGAGAGAGAGAGAGACAATCTGTATCTTCCGTTCGAAGGCCCACGGTGTGACATCGGCCGAGCCCGTCGGAGGTTGTTGACTTGGGGCAGGGCACGTGGTGGTTCAGGCGAGGAGACATGACAGCCGATCGTCAACATATTTACGGCGGAAGTCACAGCGAAGATTCGGAACGCGTCCGAGATAACGTCCGGACGAGATTAAGACAGCTCGAAGTGCCTGCGCCCTGATGGATTATCATATCGAGGCATGCAGTATACTTGGTGCATGCTTTGAATAACACCGAGAGAGACAGAAAGAGGAACTTAGATTATCACCGAGACACAGACTGGGGGGCTTTGGGGGTGGGGGGTGCATCAGGCGGGACCATACGCAGGTTAGAGACATCGTTTCGACTTTGATTTGAGGCTTTCGTGACTGCAGGAATCCATACTCTTTGGTTCTTTCGGTAAAGTCACGTAGGTATAAAATAAAAGAAATCGCGACGCTTCGGACGCTTGTGTTGCGTGACTTTACCGAAAGAATCAAAGAGTATCGTATCGACTGTTAAGAACATTAATTAATTGGGCTTAGGCAGGACTCGATGGCCGGCCCGTGGTCGAGACCAGCAATGGAACGGCAGTCAAAGGAGCGAGAACACCCCCGGGAGGACGACGTTCACCGAGGAAATGGATGCAAGATATTAACTACCTCGCCTGATACACAGGAGGTCGTCGGTTCGATCCCGACCCTGACGCCTGTAAATTTGGGGATCGCGTGTTCTCCTCGTGGTCGTGTGGATGTTTTTTCTCCGGGTCCTCCGGTTTTCCCCTTACACACATTTGTCACCCAACGGGCGTTCAGAGAATGTGGCGGCTGTAAATTTCCGCGCGATACGCCACTTCGTCGAGCTGTCGTTTGTGGCCAGGTTGCTTCTGAAAAAGAGACGCATCGTAGCTCAGTGGGCCGTAGCTGGTAAAATAAAATAACAAATGTTTAGTAGTTTAGCGTTGCGTGCAGGAGCTCCAGGCGGATTGTTGCACCGCGAGGCCGTTGGGGATGCAAACGGCTCGATAATTTGTCATCTAGCAGTGGATAGATGACGGCTGATGATGATCGTGGTGATGGATTGTGCGATCGAGTGCTCAGTGGGTGAAAGGGCGTTTCGCTTCGTTCCAGACCTGCTTGCGCAGCCCCCTGTTCCACTCTATACCCACCTGAATCTAGATTTGAAGTTTTCGTGACTGCAGGGATCCATACTCTTTGGTTCTTACGGTAAAGTCACGTAGGTATAAAATAAAATAAATTAAATCACGACGTTTCGGGCGCAACACAAGCGTCCGTCATCATGTGGGACAACCACAGCAAGAAAACAATTGCTTCTTGCTGTGGACGCTTGTGTTGCGCCCGAAACGTCGTGATTTATTTTATTTTATACCTACGTGACTTTACCGAAAGAACCAAAGAGTAACCCCACCTGAGTTCAATACCCAAGCCAGCTTCGATTCTCCTCCGAGCACAGCGTGAGCCGCAAGTGGAATCATATGCGGGGAGCGGTGGCGCATCGGTTAGCTCACTGTGCTACAACCCCCGCTACCAATGTTCGATTCCCGGTCACGGCTAATGTCAGTGGGGCGTGGAAATCAGAAGCAAACCCGGAACCTTTTCTCGCCTCAAATTCATCATCCGAAATTAGTACCGGTTCAGTGTGTAATCGTCGCCAGTGGGGAGACAAAGGCGGCCCGGAGTGGTGCTGGCCACACTACACCACACCTTCGTACGTTGTTTTCGGCCTTAATAGGTGCTCGCTAACAGCACTTCCCCCGACAGTTTACAAAGACGTATCGTTGTTGTCGTTGCCATCGTTGTTATTGTTGTTTTTACCTGCAGTGACAGGCAGCGCGTCTGCCAATCACCCCAGCTTTCTCTTCTTCCTTGTTCGCCCATCAAAGGTTGACGATGACCGTGACACGCTCCACTGGGATGAGTCTGGGGTAGGCTGGCCAGGGTGACGTTGAGGACACGATGTTCGCGGCACCTTTTCCACCTCGTGCTGGCGAGGTGAGCAGTGTGATCATGAATAGGGCTGCTCAGTCGCCCAGGCTGCTGCCGAGTTCCAGTGCCGCTTCAGTCCTTTGAAAAGCGACCCCCGCGGCAACCCGAGCCACCCGTGAGTGGGTCCACGGCCACAAGTCCCCGGTGCATCGACGCCTGCCACGTTGTCGTTCGCAACCTCGCCACGGGACTTGGGACATCTCCCTAGTCACCGCTGTGCGAAGTCAGACGGTGGTTTGGTTCGAGCTGCGAAGTCGAGGCGAGGCGATTTTAGAGAAGAAGAAACTGACGATGTCCGAGGGAGTTAGAGAACTTCCATCGCTGTTCTCGACACTGGCGCCAAGAACGAGAGTGCCGACCAATGGTGCTTCTTAGAGTTGGATTTAAGCGAGGGAGAGTGGCGCCGCTTAGACCTCACTCTCTCGCCCAAACTCATCTGTATCCAGTGGCAAGGCTGTGTCCAGGCGGCTGGAGATGATGCTGGGCGCAGTGGGTGGTCTGAGAAGACCTTCTGAGGCTATTTCCTCCACCAAGGGTTCCACAGACCCAACTCAGATACTGAGTTTGTCGGGTTAGTTAACCGTTGCCCGGGGTTAGGCGTTGGCAGCTGCTGGCAGTACCGACTCACCAGGTAAGCAGCGAAGGTGTTCTCAGCAAAGACTGTGCCGAACACCCAGCTGGCCAGACACCCTCAGCCAGTTCAGCCGTAACACACCAAGTGGCAGCCCGCTTCAAAGTGAACCTTGCCTGGCACCGCAATTGTTCATTGCACGCGCGTTCGTGCGAGTGTGAGTGTGGCCTTTTTTTCAACGGGTTTATTTAACTTCACTTGTGTTTGTCGTGGTCAAATGTTGTAATCAAAAGTTAGTCTACTTCCTGTGGTGCAATCAATTCCAAATGTTGCACGCGTATTCAGATCCGGTGACAATGCATGCCTGTATCAAAATTGGCATAAATTCATCAAATTAATTGCCTCGTTTCAAGCAATTACAATTTTTGTGTGGACGGCTTATTAGTTATATATGTCTGTGTAGGTCAAAAACGTCGTGGTCCCCAAACTGTGGAATCGGCTCGCACAAGAAGCAGGCGCCGCGTGTCTCAGGCGCCATTGACGTACTTCTAGACCGCGAGTTAAACGAAGTTGTTAATAAAACCGTTGTTTGAAAAAAACTTTTTTTTACGGAGTTTATTTTCTTTTGTGGCAGCCACGCGACAAATCCACGCGACTCTCAAAAAGGCCACCATGGCCGGGCACCAGCGCCCCACGGTGCCGCTGATGAGTCGGGTGACGGCGCGCAAAGGGGAGATGGAAGTGTCGTCTAATCTGTCTCCAGCACTCTCCTTGCGGCACACGGAAACAAGAACACAAAAATCATATCGGTGGGGTGGGGGGCAAGGGGGAGGGGGGTGCCTGCACTGGGCCATCAAGTTCCTCAAATAGGACCGACGCATCCCTAAAAAAAACGGTCCACGTATGGTCGAGATGTTCTCGAGGTTAGGGTTGAGGTTTCAGATACGCAACTAAAAACTAGTTGCGTTGATCTGAACAAGAAATGAGCTGAGGCCTGGTTGTTGGTAGAAGAGAGGCTTTGAGTCGGCGGTGTGGGAGCTCTCCAGGAGAGAGGACGCATCACGTCATACGTAGATTTAAAGGCCACTGTGTTGTTATTGACAAACGTGTGAAGTTTGTGTTGTTGTTTATTATCGTTAATTTAGCTTTGTGCACCCTTGCCAAACGTAGCAGCAGCATCCCCACCACGTGGTTTGTTAGAAAGTGGAGAGGATTTGACTTTGTTCACGATTGTTTTGTTTTTCTTCTTCGGTGGAGCGGTGGCGCAGTGGTTAGGGCACTGCGTGAAGAACTCGCCCGTGGCTAACGTCAGCGTGGAGCGAACTCGAAACCAGTTTTGGGATCCCACCCTCGCCAAGATTCCCGCCTATAACCCCAACAGACTCTTGGGGAAAAGTGCCGTTAGCGAGCACCTATGACGGCCGACACTGCACACGAGGGGTTGGGTGGCCAGCACCACGCCCGGCCGCCTTTGTCTCTCTAGTGGCGATCTTTTACGCACCGCACCGGGTACTCATTTAAGGCTGAGTCGGACCTCGAGGAAGCGCAGGACCGGTTCAGATAATCGTCACCGGCGTTGGCCGTGAGCGAGAAATTCGCAGCTCCCTCGCAACGCACGCTCACTCACTGTTAAACCCATGTGACCCATCGAACGTGTCTCAGTTTCATCATTCCAGCAGTTCCTCTTGCTGTCGCTCAGCGTAATCTCAGGAAACGTGAACATGGAACAAAGTAATGCGGAGCAGTTAAAATGGAGAAGTGTGCGACAGTGCATGCTGGGAATTACACTGCCGAGCGTATTAACGTGGGCGCCGCGGTGGCGAGATGTGAACTACCTCGCCAGGTATACAGCAAGTTGTGGGTTCTATCCCGACCCTGACGCCTGTTGCATCTTTGGAGTTTGCGTGTAATCTCCCTCTCTCTCCCCGTGGTCGCGTGGATTTTTTTCTCTGGTTCCTCCGGTTTCTCCCTCCACGTTAATAAACGTGCTGCTATAACTTTCCACATAATAAGCCACCTCATTGGGCTATCGTTTGTGGCCAAGTCGCTTCTGAAAAAGAGCTACATAGCTCAGTGGGCCTCACCTGATAAACAAAATAGTTTAACTTGATGCATTGCACTTCTTGTTGCGACTGTCATATTGGATATCATCGTTGCCATCACCTCCGATTAGCATGGTTGGCTATGTACGGTGCGATAGAAGTTCAACATACATACAACATACATGTGGAATTTCCATCTTTGGTTCAGAGCCGCCGACAGAAATGAGCACCAGCTCTTTGCTTAAAACTGAGCAAGCATTTTTCGATTTGAAGCTTTCGTAACTGCAGGGATTCATCTTCTTGGTTCTTTCGGTAAAGTCACGTAGAAGGGAAATAAAATAATAATAAAAAATAAATTAAAATAATAAAAATAATAATTAAAAAAACCGTCGTGAGAATTATTTTATTATGTTAATTTTTATTATTTTATTATTTCCCTTCTACGTGACTTTACCGAAAGAACCAAGAAGCTGAGCAGGCATTCTCTGTGGCTTTGTAAGTTATACACTATTTGCATCAATAGCTCTGAATCAGCTTGAGATTCCCGTAAATCACGTGACTTGTGTGTGGCCACGCCCACTCTGACCCCCCCCCCCTCTCTCCATAGCGCCCACTGTGAAAACAGACGCCGCTTCTCCGTGCAGCTCACTTCTGCACGCCTCTTCCTTCTCTCTTTCCCCCCCTTCTCCAATCATCATCATCATCTCTCATCATCACCGACATCTCGGCCCGGCCATTTCTTCTTTTTTCTTCAGACGCCGCTCTCCTTCTTCTTGGTTCTTCCGGTAAAGTAACGTAGAATTGAATGAATAAAATAATAAAAATAAAACATAATAAAATAATTCTCACGACGTTTCGGCCACAACGCAAGTAGCCGTCCTCAGGTGGAGAACAGTTCTGTCGCGTGTTCGTATCGCCTGTGAATTGTGACTTTCTGACCCGCACCTACTGGGCGTCTTTGGAAGAAGACAAAAAGAGCTTCTCAGCTCGTCGGATTTCTCCAGGATAAATAAACAGCTTGCTCCAACTTGCTCTCTTGTCCGTCTTGGCGGTGTGCCACGGGTAAAAGGTTTCCTATTATGAGAATCATCGTCATCGTTATTGTTGTTGTTGTCGAGAGACACGGTAACACGTGCGTCCGGGAAAGAGAGGGAACGAAGGTAAACGTTATAGTAGTCACCAGACTAAAAACGCGTCCGATCAAGAAGGACGCTGCTGGGATGGAAGGGGAGTGAAGGGTGTGGGCGAGGGATTAATTTCACCATATTCAGTGCAGCTTTAGTCATGACCGTGGCTCCGAGTCACGTGCCAACCTCCTGGTTTTGGCAGCGCCACAGATTTTTGTTGTTACAACACTGGACTGTATTCAGTGAGACATGAAGCCCCGATCTGGGTCTTCTCGGAGAGTGTAGCTGGGTTGTGTAGGAGAGGGGATCTGCGTTGATCTAAACAAGAAATTATCCGAGACCTGGTTGTTTGTAGAAGAGAGGATTTGAGGCGCGGTGTGGGAACTCTCCACGAGAGAGGAGGCATTACGCCCAGGCGAGATGAGCTAAACATGTTTTTTTATTTTAGCAGGTAAGGCTCACTGAGCTAGATAGCTATTTTTCAGAAGCGACCTGGCCACAAATGATAGCTCAACGAAGTCGCTAATCGCGTGGAAATTTACAGCAGCAGTCAATTACTCTAAACGCATGTGGATTCTAAATGTGTAGGGGGGGGGGGGAACCGGAGGACGCGGAGAAAAATCCACGTGACCACGGGGAGAGAGACATGCAAACTCCAAATCTACAAACAGGCGTCAGGGTCTGTATTGAACCCACGACCTCCTGTTGACCAGGCGAAATAGTTAACATCTCGCCACAGTGGCGCCCAGATCAGTGCCAAGGGACGAGACTGGTCACGGGATGGCAACCCGATGAACAGCCCTGACAGGACGCCCGCCAGCTCACTCGATGTACGAGTGAACAACGTGACACCATCGACGATGACCTGCTCACTGATGGGATGAAGGCTCCTCCGAGCCGCCCCCATGCCCCACAGTCTCGCGACAGAACGATCCATGAGATGATTGCATCGCTCCGTCTCCCCCGTGGTGGTGGTGGCGGTGAGACAGAGGATCTGGGTTCCGCCGCTATTTTATGGTGGACACTACCGCTCCTGCCACGGCGTGGCCGTCGTGCTCTCGAAAATCCGTCCCTGCAGTGCCGTCAGTGGGGAGCGCGACAAGACGCGTCTCGCGACTCGTACGGAAATGCGTGTCAAGTGACGCGATCGCCACACAGCGAGGAGACGCGCACACACAGACAACACGGTTACGACCTTCGGTGCGGCGCAACAAATTTATTCACGAGAAGCAAAGACGCAGACCGCAACAACAGCAACACTAAACACAGCCTTTGACCAGGTTCATCATCATCATCACCATCATCATCACGATCCATGGGCATCTAGGCCGTCGGTGTCGACTGGACGAGACGCTCACGTGGTGTGACACTCTGGCACCAATCTCTGATGTCGTCGTCGTCAAGCCATGCCCTGCGAGGTCTTCCTCTTTTTCCGATTCCTTGCGTTTTTCCGAACAACATCAACAACAACAAACACACTTTACATTTTCCTGTTGCTGTCCATCCCACATATGTGTTCGCATAACACGCATGTAGGATGGAGAGGCGATCTGGGTCAGCGGACGAGACGGGGTATGGGTCAGCGGAAGAGAGAATTGGGGGGGGGGGGGGTGTTGGTCACCAGCGCCCCCCTCCCCCATCCCCCCCCTCCCCCGCCCCCCTCCTCCCTCCCCCGCCCGCTCACGCGAGCTTGAGCATCTCCCGCACCATGACGCCGACGCCGTCGTGCACGTGGTGGATGGGCGCCGTGGCGCACATGAAGGCGCTCGTGGTCACGATCTTCAGCTTGGCGTCCACGTGTGCCTCGCCCACGTCCGTGCACACGTGCGTGCAGCCCAGCTCGCGGATGGCGGCGGCCGTGCCCGCGTAGGGGAACCTGGCGCACGCGGGGGTGGGAGACGCGGTGAGACGGGGGGACACGCGTGTGTACACATGTGTGTGTGTACACGTCTACTGGCACATGTTTGTTCACATAGACTTATATAGGAGTAGGTGCGAGTGTTTCATCTATGGTCTATCCACTGCTGGGTGAATGCCGCTCAAAGCCGTTGCTATCACAATACCCTCCTCAGCTGCACCAGCCCCTCACACCCCCACCTCCATCCCTTCCTTCCCCCCCACACTCCGCCCCTCTCATCTCCCCCTCACCTGTCCCCTGTACTCTCCACCCCCCCACTCCCCCTTGCCCCGCCCCTCTCACCTGCCCCCCTGCTCGCTGTCGCCCCCGACCGTGAGCTCGCATCCCGGGAAGAGCCTCGCGGCGAGCACGGGGGCGATGCAGCACAGCGCCACGGGTTTGTCCGCCTCCCTGAAGGCGCGCAGCGCCGCCTCCACACCCGGCAGCAGCGAGCAGCTCGCGCCCTCGGAGGCCCACGAGCTCAAGTTCTTGGCCACGCCGAACCCACCTGGGGAGAGGGGGGGGTATGAGAGAGAGGGGGGGTATGAGAGAGAGGGGGGGTATGAGAGGGGGGGGGGGGGTATGAGAGGGGGGGGTATGAGAGGGGGGGTATGAGAGGGGGGGGGTATGAGAGGGGGGGGGTATGAGAGGGGGGGTATGAGAGGGGGGGGTATGAGAGGGGGGGGTATGAGAGGGGGGGGGGTATGAGAGGGGGGGTATGAGAGGGGGGGGTATGAGAGGGGGGGTATGAGAGGGGGGGTATGAGAGGGGGGGGGTATGAGAGGGGGGGGGGTATGAGAGGGGGGGGTATGAGAGGGGGGGTATGAGAGGGGGGGGTATGAGAGGGGGGGTATGAGAGGGGGGGTATGAGAGGGGGGGGGGGTATGAGAGGGGGGGGGTATGAGAGGGGGGGTATGAGAGGGGGGGGGTATGAGAGGGGGGGGGTATGAGAGGGGGGGTATGAGAGGGGGGGGGGTATGAGAGGGGGGGGTATGAGAGGGGGGGTATGAGAGGGGGGGGTATGAGAGGGGGGGGGTATGAGAGGGGGGGGGTATGAGAGGGGGGGTATGAGAGGGGGGGGTATGAGAGGGGGGGGTATGAGAGGGGGGGTATGAAAGGGGGGGGGGGTATGAAAGGGGGGGGGGTATGAGAGAGGGGGGGTATGAGAGAGGGGGGGGTATGAGAGGGGGGGTATGAGAGGGGGGGTATGAGAGGGGGGGGGGTATGAGAGGGGGGGGGTATGAGAGGGGGGGTATGAGAGGGGGGGGTATGAGAGGGGGGGGGTATGAGAGGGGGGGTATGAGAGGGGGGGTATGAGAGGGGGGGTATGAGAGGGGGAGGGTATGAGAGAGGGGGGGTATGAGAGGGGGGGGGTATGAGAGGGGGCGGTATGAGAGGGGGGGTATGAGAGGAGGGGTATGAGGGGGGGGGTAGCTGTGACGGTCCCACCTGATGACGGAGACTTGTGTTGCCTCCGGAACGTCGTGATTTATTATTTTATTTTGTTTCCATTATTACTTTTATTAACTTTTAATTTTATTTTTTTACCTACGTGACTTTACTGAAAAAACCTAACAGTATTCTTCTTCGATCTTCGGTGCGATGTGCATGCAATTAATGAGGCGCCATACCCGAAACGTCGTCTCTATGTTAACGTGAATGAACGCGCTCCGCAAACTGGGACTTGTTCAGCAATCATCAGGTGCGTGTAGCGCAAGTGCCGCTGTAGCTACGAGCAGGTCGAGAGGAGAGAGCGAGTGGGCGCTGCTGCTACTGTTGCCTCTCGACCTTGTTTATCACTGTGGTGGTGGTTGTTGTTGTTGTTTATCGTGGTGGTGGTTGTTGTTGTTGTTTATTACCGTGGTGGTTGTTGTTATTTATTACTGTGGTGGTGGTTTATTACTGTGGTGGTGGTTGTTGTTGTTGTGTATTACTGTGGCGGTGGTGGTTGTTGTTGTTTATTACTGTGGCGGTTGTTGTGGTTGTTTATTACTGTGGTGGTGGTTGTTGTGGTTGTTTATTACTGTGGTGGTGGTTGTTTATTACTGTGATGGTGGTGGTTATTGTTGTCGTTTACTTTGGTTGTTGTTGTTGTTGTTTACCGGGCACGAGCAGCGCGTCGAAGTCGGCGACGCGGAGCTGCGCCAGGTCGCGCGCGGCGCCGCGTGCGATCCGCGAGCTCTCGCGCAGCACGTTCCGCTCCGTCTCCCCGCTCTGCGCCTCGCCGCTCGCGTGGTCCACCACGTGGTGCTGCGCCACGTCCGGGGCGAACACCGTCACCTGCACCAGGGGGGCACGGGGGGGGGGGGTGGCACGGGGGGGGGGGGGGCGATAGAAAATAAATTAGAACGGCAGCTGATGGAGTGTGGTTACCTGTGGAGGAAAAAGGGGGGAGGGGGGTCACGGGGAGGTACCGGTGGTTGGGGGGGCACACGGAAAGGTACTGATGGGGGGGGGCACAAGGGGAGTTACTGATGGGGGGGGGCACAAGGGGAGTTACTGATGGGGGGGGCACAAGGGGAGTTACTGATGGGGGGGGGGGCACAAGGGGAGAGGTGGGGTGCACGGGAAGCGGCATGGGAAGGGTAGGGGGGGTACGGGGGGGGGGTACGGGGGGGGGCACGGGATGGATCGGCGCACGGTGGGGGGCAGGGTACGACGAGGGGGGGGGGGGTGCCGTCACCTACGGAGAGCGAGTACGCTCACGTGTACACACACACACACGCGCGCGCACTTGTTCCATGACGTGTACGTGTTCCATGGAGGTGTACTCGTTCTATTCGTATCTCGGACTGGCCACTGATGTTAGTCGTGGCCGGGAATCGAACGTAATCAATATGGTCGGGGTAGATGAGGAAGCGCCTCAGTCCGCAGTGCGCTAACCACTGCGACACCGCTCCCCACTCGCGCGTGCACAAAGACAAAGACCCCTGCACCCTATAGCCTTAAGACTGTTGGGGCAAGTGCTGTTAGCGAGCAACCTAAGAAGGCCGGCACGGCACACGAGAGGGTGGTCAACACCACGCCCGACCGCCTTTGTCTCCCCAGTGGCGATGTTTACACACCGTACCAGGTACTCATTAGAGGCCGAGTCGACATAGGGGAGGCCCAGAACCGGTTCAGATAATCGTCACTGGTGTTGGCCGTGAGCGGGGGTCGTAGCGCAGCGCGCTAATCGCTACACTACCGCTCCCAGCTACACCACACACACGCACGTGTACACACGTGTACATACACACACACACGCGCGCACACACACACACGCGCGCACACACACACACGTGTACACACACACACGTGTACACACACACACGTGTAACTAGACTCTCACCTCGGCTCCCGCTCTGCTCAGGTGAACGAGCGCCGCGGACGCTTCGTGGATTTCGCTTCCGTCATAGGCCCCGCACCCCGCCAGCAACACAGCCACGCGCTTCCCCATCTCTGCTGCTGATGCTGATGATGCTGCTGATGCTGCTGCTGGTGATGCTGCTTCGGCCGAAGATCGAGCGGATGAAGCTGCGGTTGCAAGCGGCTCCTCTTTTATAAGCGGCTCGGGGAGGAAGAGTGAGGGAGGGGAGCGAGTGGAGAGAGATACGAGTCTGGAGAGAGGGGAGCGCGAGCGTGGGCGAGAGATGGGGGGGTGGTGATGCGAGAGAGGGAAGAGGGGAGGAGGAGGAGGAGATGAGAGCGAGCGCTGTTACGATGGTCGGGCACTCATGGGGGGAGGGATGGGTGGAAGGGAGGGGGGGGAGAGATGGGTGGAAGGGAGGGGGGGGAGAGAGTGGGTGTTTGTCTGGAAGTGAAGTCGTGGACTTTCCAGAAAATCACGCGACAATCTGTCTCATTTTAAAATACATAAATATATGAGTGAGTGAGAATTCGCGGCATCACTTCCTAAAATCGCCATGTTACTCGTGGCGCTGATTAGACGTCTGTGAAAAACTCCATAGCTCATCGGATTTCTACAATGTAAATACAGAGTCTGATTGATGAGTGTGGTGTTACCCGTGGTGGTGGTGATGATAGCAGTGGGGCATCTGTCAATCATCTCAAGCAGTTAAGCCATAACACCTGGGTCTGACCCTTGACCTGCGATTAGCGAGCCTTCCACACTTCACGAGATAGCCTCAAAGTGCACCTAGCCTGGCACAAGCGCTGTGGTGATGTCACCGCCACTTAGTGGCTGTTGTTGTTGCTGGGGTCATGGTGGTGGTGGTTTTTCTGGTGAAGATGATGGCGGTGGTATTGATGTGATCATGACAACGGTGGTGGTGGAGGCTGATGTTACTCTTGGAGGACGTGGTGATGGTGAGGATGATAGTGGTGGTGGTGGTGGATGTGGCGACTTCAATCCACTGCCAGATGACAGCCTCCCCGCGCTCATATCCGGTCGCGAAGGACGTTTGACCATATTTCACCACCCTGGAGGTCACTGTGGATTGGTGCGGGTAAAGTGTGTGACGGGTGAGCGTCCGATTGTCTGGGTGTCTCGAACCCGATTTGACGCACCACTGACAATCGGGGCATAAAGTAGCGCGGTGCGCTAACCGTTGCGCCACCGCCCACCCCCCCAACTCCACCTTTCCCCGCCAGGCACTGAATCGCATCATCGCGAGTGAACTTTTAGGGCGATAACGGCGCTGTCGGCGACGTTTCTGGAAGTTCCACGAGGAAGAGGGGAATTCCGGCCGTGCCGAGGGCGCGTGTCTCGATTTCAACACCCCCCGCGTCTCTCTGCGCGGCTCGGAAGGCGACTCGAGTCGCCCCCGCACCCCCACCCTCTCCACCGCAACTCCATTCCCGCACCCCCACCCTCTCCACCGCAACTCCATTCCCGCACCCCCGGATCCATCGCGGGCTCCAACTCTTGCTTCCACATACCCCCCCACGCGCCCTCCCTTCTCCTTTGCTCTGTCCACACTCCGACAAAACTCCCCCCCCCCGCGCTCGCCCTCCTCGCACCCACCCACCTCCACCCACACTCCGTCTCCCCACACTCCTCCCGCCCTCCTCCCCCTCCCCACCCCCCCCTGTCTCCGCACACTCCACCCGCCCGTCGCTTGCCCTTCATCTCGCCCCTCCCTCGCTCCCGTGACTGCCACACGCGCGGACAGGGAGGCGGAGGAGCGCATTGCGGTCCGCGAGCCTCGACTCGTTCACATCATCACCACCCCCCACCACCATCATCACCACCCGACTCCCCGAGTTCTCTCGCGCCTGCACGGATTGTCCGTGAGTTTCGCGGCAGACAGCTGCCTCCAGCATGAGCTCACCGGGCGAGATCACGGGGCGTTCGCCCCCCAAACTCCACAACTCAGTGGGGGTCTTGGGCATCACCGCAGGTGAGGCGTCGTCTGATGCTGAAACTGCTGCGGATGATCATGATGATGACGACGTTGCTGATGATGATGATAATAATGTTGATAAATATGAAGTTGTTGATGATGATGTTACTGCTGCCGATGTTATGATTGCTGCTGCTGCTGATGATGTTGCCGTTGTTGCTACTGCCGATTGCTGCTGCTGATGATGTTGCCGTTGTTGCTGATAATGACGCTGACGATGATGATATTCATTTTGGGACCTCGTGTTTACATTCGTGAACAATTGCGCGCGTAAATCCTGGGCACATGTGAATACGATTGCTCATCGGTGCTCGCGAACAGCACTTGCCTCAACAGTCTCTCAAGGCTATACGGGTGATCTTTGTTTTATTTTGCTGGTGTGTTTGTGGGGGTGGACGGCGCAGTTGTTAGCGCACTGCACTACAAATCCGACCACCTGGGTTCGATTCTCGACCACGACAAACACCGGTGGGTTGGAAAGTAATATTGGAAACTCCCCTGCGTCTCTGATACGGTGTGTACTAAACACCGGCACTGGGGAGACAAATGTGGCCGTGAGTGTGTGGTGCTTGGTCACACCGACGCCTCCAGCTCGTGCGCCGTGCCGCCCTTGCTAACGAAGAGAAGCGGGAAAGTGTAAACCTGCAGCAGCAGGAGCAGCAGCAACAGTAGGAGCATCGTGGTGTCGGTGTCCGGTGATGGCTGGCGACGCTCAGCCCGGCAGTCCGCGAATGCCGTTGACTGGTGGAGTGTGTGGGTGGGCGTCTCTCACCGCGTGTCTGGCGTCCCCCCCCCCACCACCACAACCACCACCACCCCCAACAACCCCCCCCACCACCCACTCCCCCCCCCCCCACCACCACAACCACCCTACCACCATCACCCGCCCCACCACCCCCCCACCAACCCCCATGTTCTCCCTCCCCCACCACCCCCCCACCACCACTCCCCTACCACTCCACCACCCTCCCACCACCACTCTCCCACCCCCCCCCCCACCACTCCACCCCCCCCCCCACCACCACCCCCCCAACACCACCCCCCACCACCCACCACCCCCCCCCACCTACCACCCCCCCCCACCATCTCCCCCACCACCAACCCCCCACCATCTCCCCCCACTGTCTCCCCCCTCCACCATCCCTCACCATCACCCCACTATCCCCCCCCACCACCCCCACCGCAGGGTCCCTGCTGCTCGCCATCGAGAGCTACGCCCCGGGCCGCTTCGAGCCCACGGCGCTGGGCCTGCTGCTGCTCGTCGTCTCCGCACTCCTCGCATTCGCAGGTTCGCCTCCTCCTCCTCCCACTCCCACTCCTTCCACTCCCACTCCTCCTCCTCCCACTCCTCCTCCTCCCCACTCCTCCTCCTCCCACTCCTTCCACTCCCACTCCTCCTCCTCCCACTCCTTCCACTCCCACTCCTCCTCCTCCCCACTCCTCCTCCTCCCACTCCCACTCCTCCTCCTCCCACTCCTTCTCCCACTCCTCCTCCTCCCACTCCTCCTCCTCCCCACTCCTCCTCCGCACTGCGGGCGAGGGCTGCGGTTGGGGGGTGGCGGGGGGCGGCTTTTGTCCACATTTATAAACATGGGCCTAGATTATTTTGATCGTAATACAGATTTTTTTTGCTTTGGGTTGAATCGCGTAAATTTTTAATGTGTCGTTAAACCCGCCACCACCCGTCACAGCCAATTAGTAAGTTGTGTCACTTAAACAGAATGTGGCCAATTCGTTACTTAGTACAGCACACCAGTGTGTTGGAAAGCACAGCCACAACATTTACAATCTGAGTACGACGTTTAGCCAGTAATTACAACCAGCATAATCAATTTGGCATGTTGCGATCGAAACGTCGTGGCTTTACCGAAAGACCCAAAGAACATGCATTCCTGCAGTCACGAAAGCTTTAAGTTAAGATTGAAACAAAATACGTTTTAGTTTTATTTGTATGTATTTTATTTATTTATTTACCTTTTATATATTGTTTATTGTTATTGTAACGTTCTGACCTGCCCAAACTGGACATCTGTGAAAAAGAGCGTTCCAGCTCATCGGATTCCTCCTCCAGCATAAATAAATATTCTGATTCTGACCTCACCCACCCACCCACCTCACCACTTCCTCCTCCTCTTCACCCCTTGCCCAACCCGCTTATTCCTCTTCGGTGGTTTAGGAGAAGTGGTGGAGGTGTCCGTAGGGTAGGAGGGAAGGCAGCCTCCCCTAGGTCGACTCAGCCTAAGAATGGATACCTGGTGCAGTGGGCAAACATCGCCACGAGGGAGACAAAGGCGGCTTGGGTGTGGTGCTGGCCACCCACCCCCTCGTGTGCCGTTCCAGCATTCATAGGCGCTACTCGCGAACGGTGCTTGCCCCAATAGTGGCAGGCACCCTCCCATCCCCGCCCCTCCAGGTTACAAAGTCCCCTTGCCGAGTCTATTTAAACTAAACTATTTGTTTTTTTTTATTTTATCAGCTAAAAAGCCCAACGAGCTACATTTCAGAAGCGAACTGGTCACAAACGACAGCAGACACAAACTCTAAACGCATGTTTCTACGCGGTGTTAGTCAGGAATGTGTAGTCGTATTGTGTAATAATGTCTTGGTGTTGACTCGCATAGCCCCCGCGCGCGTTTTCGAACTTCTCCTGCACAGTATCCATGCTGCAGCCTTGCATACTGATTCCCCTCCCCCAACCTCCAATGTGAGTCTACGGGTGTCTGTGTGAGTCTACAGGCCTCGTGAGTGTGAATCGATGGGTCTCTAGCACTGATCAAGAAAGTCACTGCCACCTCATTCCTGTCTCTCAATGCACGCGACATCTGCGACTGGGAGGCCACTGGCTGGATTGGTGTGGCCTCTCCACACGTGCCCCAAGCGACGATTAACGCCCCAACGTGGGCCCATTGCATTTGTCGCTGCGATTCACTGCGTCATTTTATTTATCCTGCCCTCACCCTCTCTGTGCTCTCCTCGTTCTCTCCTGCTGCCCTTGGACTTGCTCGTGCGCTGCCCGCACCTCCTCCTCCTCCGCCCCCCAACCCCCACAGCCATCCGCAGGCTCCAGTGCGAGGCGTCGGTCTTCGTGAACCTCTGCCTCATCCTCTCGGCGCTCTGGGCCGGCCAGGGGGTCATCATGGTGCTCATGGGCCAGGGGGCGATCGGCGACGACGAGCACAGCACGCGGCTGGCCCTGGCCCCGGGCCTCGTGGCCTTCGCCCCGGCCTGTCTGCTCCTCTGCTTCGTGGGCCTCGTCAAGGGCCCCACGCTGCTCGCCGCGATGTCGGGCGCCGTGGCCTTCGCGCTCTCGCACCGCATCGCGCTCCTCTACGCGGGCCCCGCCGCCGCGCCGGGATTCGGCTCCTCCGGGGTGGCCGCCAGCTACCTCGTGGTGGCCCTGGTGGGCCTCTACTACGGCGCGGGCCGCATCGCGCACTACCTGAGCAGGGGCGCGCTGGGCCTGCCCGGCACGGCCGGCTCCAACAAGCAGGGGGCCCGCGGCGGAGAGGCCGCGGCGAGGAGGAAGCGCGTCCCGGGAGACGCCAACGAGACGGCGGTGGCCGGGTACGCGGCGTGCGCGCTCGCGGCCAGCGTCCTGGGCTGCAGGGCGCTGGGCATCACGGCGCAGCTGAGCGGGGGGCAGGTGCCGTGGCTGGGCGCCGCCTTCGCCCTGCAGCTGCTCGTCTCGGTGCTCTCGTTCCGCTCCAACGACGCGCTCGGCGGCGTCTTCTTCGCCTTCGCGTCACTCGTCAGCAGCGGCGCCGGCCTGCAGCTTGGCCTCTGGGCGTGGCACGGCGAGGGCGGCGTCCTGGGCGGCTCCGTCTCCCTGCTGCCGCCCCCGGCTCCCGTCGTCCTCGCCGCGCTCTTCCTCGTCGCGTCCCTCGCCGCCGCCGACCGCAGCCTGGCCGAGATGGCAGTGGGCCTGGTGCTCGCCGCCTCCTGCGTGGCCGTCGCCTCCGACTCGATCGGCTTCCTGGGGGTCGCGTCGCTGCGCGCCGCCGTCGCCGTCTTCCTCGCCGCCCTCGCCTTCTTCTTCGTGCGCCTCTTCAACCTCGCGGGCGGCGACATCCGCATCCCCGTGGGCCAGGGGGTGGTCACGCGTCTCGTCTGCCGCCGGGGCGGCTACTCGGCCGTCTTCCTCACCGCCGACCACGACTCGGCGGCGCCCGTGCTCGGCTACTCGCGCTACACGGACGCCGAGTCGCTGGGCCACGCGTGCAACGCCCTGGCCGCCTTCGGCATGACCCTGGCGGCGCCGGCGGACCCCGCGGCGGGGCCCCTGGGCACGCTGGTGCTGCCCTGGGTGGTGGTGGCGGGCGGGCTCCTGCAGTTCGCGGCGGGCGCCATCTCGTTCTCGCGCGGCAAGACGCTCGAGAGCACGGCGTTCGTCTTCTACAGCCTCATGTGGCTCATCTGGGGGGTGACGCGCTACGCGGGCCTCGCCGCCGCGGGCGAGCGCGGCTTCGACCTCTCGGCGGGGGTCATCTGCTTCATGGTGCTCAACCTGTTCGTGGCGCTGGGCGCCGTCTTCCTCAGCAAGATGTGGTTCGCGTCGGCGCTCTGCTTCGAGCTCATCATGGTGAGCTTCCTGCTCGAGGCGCTCGGCGCGCTGCCGCGCCGCTACGACGAGGCCGTCACCATCATCTTCGGCCTCGTCAGCTGCTACTGCTTCGCGGCGTCGCTCTCCGCGCAGACGCTGCACCGCTTCGCGCTGCCCGCGGGCAAGCCCTGGATGCAGCTGGGGGGGCCCGCGGGCGCGGCGCACGCCTCCTGCCCGCACCTGCCGTCGCGCAAGGCCTCCTCCGTGCAGCAGATCGCAGGTAATGGACCGGGGGGGGGGGGAGGGGGGTGGTGGTGGGGGATGCGAGGGAGGGATGGGCATGGGAGGAGATGCGAGCGACACCGTGATCACTGTCACTGTGCGCATAACACCATGATGCTGATTGGGATCATTCTGATGATCAGGATGATGATCACGAAAGTGATCAGGATGATGATCCCCACTGTAATAAGAGTAATGAAGACGATGGTGATCAGGATGATTATCACTATTGTAATAAGGATGATGATCACAATTGTGATCATGATGATCACAATCGTGATCATCAACCTGATTATCATCCTGATAATTCTGATGATCAGGATGATGATCACGATAGTGGTCATGATGATGTCGTAACTTGCTGACCCGCCCCCACTGGACTTGTGAGAAAGAGCTTCACAGCTCATCGGATTCCTCGTGCAGTCTAAATAAAGATTCCGACGATGACACATTCTCTCTGCATGTTCGCGCTGCCCGTTCTACTACTGACCTGCCCGTCGCGCTGTGACCCTGACCACTGCACCCCCCCTCCCCCCCGCAGAGATCATGAAGAACGGGGGCACGTGCGGGGTGCCCACGGACACCGTGTACGTGCTCGTGGCCGCGTGCAACCGCCCCGAGGCCGTGAGGAAGGCGTACAGGTGCGGGGAGACACGCGGCATGGGGGGGGGGGGGGGGGTAGAGGGGGGCATAGAGAGAGGAGAGAGTGGAGAGTGGAGATGGGAGAAAGAGGAAAATGGAGAGTAGAGGGAGAGTCGGGAGAGGCAGAGAGAAGGAGCAGAGGTTATGGGAGAGAGATCGAGAGAGTTGAGACAGAGAGAGTTGAGACAGAGAGTTGAGACAGAGAGAGAGAGAGAGTGGGTACATTCCTCGCGCTGTGAGCATCGCGACACGAGACGAACAACCACCTTTGGGGACTCTCGGAGCGAGTAGTGCACCACCTTGTGGCTTCCATTCCTCCCTCATCTCGCCTCACCTCGCCCCCCTCCCCCCGTCCCTCGGCAGGAGCAAGAAGCAGGCGGAGCACCGGCCCATGTCGCTGTGGATCTCGGGCACGCGGCAGCTGGAGCCGGTGCGCCACCTCTTCTCGCCGCTGCTCTGGGGCCTCATGGAGGCCGCGTGGCCCTCGTCCATCAGCCTCGTCATCAAGAGGGGTACGGCTCTGCGTGCGCAGAAACCTCATCATCATCATCACCACCTCCAGCGGCGTCACCGTCACCAGCAGCATCATCATAACCGTCATCAGCATCACCGTCATCATCGGCACAACCATCATCAGCTGCGGCATACTCAGCGGGCACGATCTATCCACCGCTGGATTCACGAATCCCAAGTCGTCGTCGTCTGTCGCATTCTCGCGATGCGACGATCCGCGCAGCGCCTATCACGCGAGCCGCCCTCCCCGCTCCATCTCCTCCGTGGACGTCCCCTGTGTACGCCTCGCCCAGCAGCGGAGCGGCCTTCGCAGGCGCCGCTCGCTAGCGGCACTTGCCCCAAGAGTCCGCTGAGGCTACGCGGGGGGTCTTTGTCTTTGTCGCCGAGCAGGGGAGTGGGTGGACAGCCTGGGCATGGGCGACGCCGCGTCGCTCATCGGCACTCCGGACAGCATCGCGGTGCGCTACCCGGACTGCACGGTCACCACGCAGCTCATCGACCTGGTGACAGCCCCCCCCACCCCTCCCTCCCTCCCTCCCTCCCTCGCTCGCTCCCCCTGATCCCCAACCTCCTTCCCTGCTCCCCCAATCCCCTCTTTCCCTGTTGTCATCCCCTCCTCACTCCCTCCGTCTCTCACTCACTCCGGATCCCTTTCCCCTGATCCCTGCCTCCCACTCTGCCACCCCACGCCCTCCCTGCCTCGTCCCTACCCCCCCCCCCATCCCCTGCTCCTTCTGCTCTGCCCCCCCCTCATTCTCCCTGTGTGCTCCCCCCACGCTTTCCCATGCACCCCCCCCACTCTCTAACCACCCGCCCCCCCCCTGATCCCACAAATTCCCTCTCTCCGATCCCCGCCCCTCCCCCCCACCGACGCGGGTCCCGTGCCCCCTCCCCCCTCCCCCAGGTGGGCCCCATCGCAGTGACGTCAGCGAACCCCACGGGGGAAGCAGACACGACTCATCACAACCAGGTGTACGCCAAGCTGGGGGCACAGGTACGGGGCGGGGGGGGGAGTGGTAGGGGGGTGTCGGTGGGATGGCGGTGGGGGGGCGGTGAGGTGGTAGTGGGGGGGGGGTGGTGGGGGTGGGTGGAGGGGGGGGGCATTAGTGGGGGGGGTGGTGGGGGGGGGTGTTCGGGGGGGTGGTTGGGGGGTGGCGGTGGGGGGGCGGGTGGGGGGGGGTGATGGGGAGGGTGATGGGGTTGTGGGGGGGGGGTGTGACTCGATGGTGATGGTCGTTGTTGATTTGATGGAGTGAGAGATGGTGATGGTCGTGGGAGGCTCCCATAACGACAGCGGTGATGGTGGCGGTCTTAACGACGATGATGACAATGGTTGTAGTGGTAGTCTCCCTTGACTGACTCGGTGATGTTGATGGTTATGGTGGCGGTGGTGGTACCGGTAGACTTTCTTGATTGAATAGATGCTGATGACGACGATGATGTCAATGATGATGTCGATGATGATGTCGATGATGCAGGTGGACGGGGTGCTGTGCGATGGCCCCTCCCCGGAGAACATCGCCTCCACCGTGGTGGACTGCACCAAGATCGAGGAGGGCGCCATCAAGTTCTTCAGAGTCGGCCTCGTGCCCAAGAACAAGGTGAGCACACCGCGGCATCCGCGGATTTCTACTCAGAGTGCGCGGCTGCCGCGGATTTCTCCCACGACTGGTGTCTGATGATGAACAACGGTGATGATTGTGTGCCGTGCGCGTGTGCGACTCTACTACGTATGTGTGCACGTGTGTGTATGTGTGCGGTAGGATTGGTAGTGTAGCGGGTAGCGCTTTGCGCTACGAACCCGGCTCACCCGAGTTCGATTCCCGCTCATGGCTAACACCAGTGACGATTTTCTGAACCGGTCGTGGGCCTCCCGTAGGTCGACTCAGCCCCAACTTATTACCTGATGTGTGTAAACATCGTCGCTGGGGAGACAAAGGCGGTCGGGCGTGGTGCTGTCCACCCAAATTCGTGTGCCGCTCCGACCTTCATAGGTGCTCGTGAATAACACTTGCTCCCACGGTCTGTTCAGGCTATACGGGGGATCTTTGTTTTTTGTCGTGGTCGTGTCGTGGTTAGCGGTCGCGTAGTGGTCAAAGCACACCGTGCTACAAACTCGGCGACCCGAATTCGAATCCCACTCGCGACCAATCTACAGCCTCAACTCAGTCCCTAGAACGGTGAGTGATCATCGTGACTCATTGGGGGTAGTGGGGGAGGGGCACCTTCAGCTGTGACATTGTGTCGCGCCCCTGCAGGTTCTACAAATGTTCGAGGAGGTGCGCGCCCGCCTGCAGCCGCCGCCCCAGGGCGGCATCACCAACGTGGGCTTCGAGCAAGGAGAAGACGAAGACCGACACTACCACCACTACCACGACGAGGAGGACAGAGATGACGCCGTCTTGCTCGCCGGCGGCGCGATGAGAGAGGAGTCGGACGCGTGACCCTCCCGGCGTGTTTCCTGGGAGGAGGTGGGGGGGGAGCAGTGTCGGATTAAGCTAGTGGGGGGCCTGTAGCATATGTTAAAAAGGGGCCATGAATAAAAAAAAACACGTAAATATGAAAACATGCATTTTCAACTTGCATAGTAAAGTAATTGTATTTTTTCATTTGCTATACGGACAGATAATACGACAAATCGCTAACCTTAAACACCCAGTCGTTCATATAAAAGTTGAAGGCGGTATAGTACTATAGTAATAGAGCAAGTGCAGAATCACTGAACCAGAATTTATGGCTTGAAAGCGTTTAGCGCGGGGTCCTTGATAGTGCGGGGTCCATAGCTACTACAACATGTAATAGTAGCTACTACTACATGTGTAGTAGCTACGACTACATGTGTAGCTACTCTTGCTACTCGGATAATCCGCCCAGCCAGAATGCGTGGATTCCCCAGAGTCAGTCTGTGAACTGATCCGCAGGGCCCGTGTGGTGGGGTAAAGCGTGGGTACCGCTCGCACCTCGTCAAACTCAGTCGTTCATAAATGTTGAAGGTAGTCTAGTACTATGGTAATAGAGCAAGTGCAGAATCACTGACTGAACCGGGATTGATATCTTGAAAGCATTTAGCACGGGGCCCTTGAAAGTGCGGAGCCCGTAGCTACTATATATGCAGCTACTTTTGCTACGAGGATAATGAATCCGCCACTGGGGAAGTGTTTCCGAACTGGTCTCAAGCCAGGCCCGGCTCCCCCCCCCCCCTCGACATCAGCAAGACGTCCGTGCCCAGACAGCGCTCGCTTAGCTTACATACACAGCCGTGAACGTGCGAAACGTATTATCAGCATCCGGCAGCAGCAGCAGCAGCTGTGATAAATCCACCTGCTTCATCCTTGTAACTTGTACGAATGAGATGTGTGTTAATTCATTTTGTTTTGCTTTTGATGTTTTGGTGAGCCCCCCGATCACACTTGCGAATGAGACGCATCCTTGGACTCTTGAGTTCTCGCCGGCTACACAACATAACGGTGGAGGGTGAAGCACTGCTGGATGCGCAGGAGCTGATTTAATTGCTCCATCTCCATTGTCGAGGTCCTGTCGGGCGTGTTCCCTCCTCTAGCTGCTCATCCGGTCTATGTTATAATTCCTTCAAGCTGTCTGTCCTGCTCCCGTATGTATGTATCAGGGACGTGCGGTCAGGGGAGGCAGGGGGAGGCAGAGCCTCACCTGTCATACTCCAATGAAAATAGCTGTTACAAAAAATAAAAAAAGAATAATCAAATCAAATAAATATTAAGATTTTTCCACTGATCTGTGTTATGTCATTTCTGTACGATTCCAATCTTTTGTATCGTCAAAATCGCCAAATTTGCAGAGCTCCGCTGCAAATACAGGAAGAGACGAGAGGTGAGGCAGCGACGAGCTCAGCCTCCCCTCTGATTGCGCAACCGCTCAGTAACTGGATGGAGCGCGGGCAATAAGCGCGTGCCTGTTACTATCTCAGTATGTCACCAATGTAATGTTTGTAGACCCCTTCATTTCATGTCCTCGCCTTCCATACTCCAGGTAACTTATTTCACGTATGTGTATAAAGATAATTTAGGCTCGCTGGTCTCGTGATGAAACTGCAATGAAAAAGCACCAGGGGAGGCACCTATCACATCTGCCTCATTGAGGGGGACGTGTCTAACACGCCCCCCTCAGTCAGGACACGCCCCCCTCCGTGAGGCCACGCCCCCCTCAGTGTGTGAATCGGGCTCTGACACTAGCTAGTGCCTCCCCAGCCATTGACCTCACCGCAGGTCACTGGTCTGTATGTTGAACTTCTTTCGCACGGGGGAAGGACAACCAAATCGAAACATAAAAAGCAGTTCTAAAGAAATTAGTTTTCACATGCGGTAAATTTCACAACCGCAATTGTGATGCCTCCAACTTTATATTCGTTCTCAGTGTCATTCCCAGAGTGCATCTCTCAGAATAATTCCCAGAGTGCACCTCTCAGCATTATTCCCAGAGTGCACCTCTCAGCATAATTCCCAGAGTGTACCTCTCAGCGTCATTCCCAGAGTGCACCTCTCATCATCATTCCCAGCGTGCACCTCTCATCATCATTCCCAGTGTGCACCTCTCCACATGCTTCTCCGCGCACTTTTTAAATCCTTTATATTAAGTTCGCTTGCTTGCTTAGGACCGTGCAAATCTTTCGGTCGTTTTTTAACCCACTTCCCGTGATCCAATCGAGCTGACATTTTCCACACAGACTCGTTGTGCGTGACAATTAATGTTCGTGAAAATGTTTTTCCAAAATGTTACACTTTTTAGGACAAAAACATATTTAATTACCAATTGCTTAATGGTGCAATGCAATCATCTGACCCATAGGTGGCAGCCATCTCAAGCCAGAGGACGAGAGGACTCTAGCCGCCACGCATATAAAGGAGTTATAGTGAAAAACTTTGTTTTTACTGGTTATACTTATTAAATCCTTTATATTAAGATCACTTGCTTGCTTACGACCGTGCAAATCTTTCGGTCGTTTTTTAACCCACTTCCCGTGATCCAATCGAGCTGACATTTTGCACACAGACTCGTTGTGCGTGACAATGTATTTTCGTAAAAAAAAATTCAAAATTGTACACTTTTTAGGAAAAAATAAATTAATTACCAATTGCTTAATGGTGGCAGCCATTCATCTGACCCATAGGTGGCAGCCATCTCAAGCCAAAAGACGAGAGGACTCTAGCCGCCACGCATATAAAGGATTTATAGTGAAAAACTTTGTTTTTACGGGTTAATTTTACTGGTAGGAACGAAGTGGACCAGCCTACAATAGATTATATCGTCCGTCCGACCGTCCGTCCGACCGTGTAGCGACATCGCCCCCTACTGAAAACACTTGGCATGACCCTACAAAAACCTTTAGACTCAGTGACGCTTTCCTGGCTAAACAAGTGTAACATTCCCTTATCATTCCCTCAGATAGCTTTTAATTAAAACATTTAAATTAATGAGGCTTTCCTGGCTAAACAAGTGTAACATTCCCTTATAATTCCCTGAGATAGCTTTAAATTAAAACTTTTAAATTAAAATTTTACTCACAGCGCCCTAAAGCCTACAGCTAGGCCTACAGCCTCGAACTACGCCTATCACTCTCCCTTCGTATCGTACCCCCGCGTGTGTGCAAGTGAGTTAATGTTTAACAATGTTACATTCCCTGATGCTTTTAAATAGAAACATTTAAATTTAAAGCTTTTACATAAATAATAAAAACATTTAATTTTAAAATTAACTCACGGCGGCCTAAAGCCTACATCTAGGCCTAAAGCCTAGAACTAGGCCTCAACCTCTCCCTTCGTATCGTACCCCCGCGTGTGAAAGGGAGTTAATGTTTTACAATGTTACATTCCCTGATGTTTTTAAATAGAAACATTTACATTTAAAGCTTTTACATAATTAAAACATTTAAATTACAAATTTACTCACAGCGGCCTAACTACTACAGCTAGGCCTAAAGCCTAGAACTAGGCCTCACACTCTCCCTTCGTATCGTCCGATTCGGTGTAGCAACATCGCCTCCTACTGCAAACACTTGGCAGGACCCTACAAAAACCTTTAGACTCAGTGGGGCTTTCCTGGCTAAACAAGTGTAATAATACATTGTTTATATTTTTTGGTTATTCGTTCCTACCAGCCCACCCCGAAGGGTCCTGTTTTTTCTTTCAGTTTTCATTCCGTCCCACCCCCCCCCCTGGTCAAGGGCCCACCGCGGTTAACGCACAAGCGTCGGGTGAGACACGAAGCTGTTACATAAACAAATTAGCGACCGGGGGGGAGAAGGGTAATAAAAAGCAAACATCAAGACCCATTTAGGCCAGGCAAGCCTCAAATGAGTGACGAGACTGGTGTACGGGAGGGTCCTCCAGCCTTGCGATGTTTTGTGGCAGTGAGAGCTCTTTTACGTGTCGGCGGAAAACGGAGGAGATTCCGCTTGGAATCGACATCCGCACCTGGCGACGACGTGACGACACACCACTTGCAACACCGCTGCCACCATGCACTGCCTGGACGCCTACAAGCCTCCAATGTCGTGTTAGGGGGTTGGCCCCCACCGATAACAGACGAAGAAAAATCCCTGACCCGGGCAACTCGCACAAAAGTGGCTCAACTTCGTTCAGGTTACTGCTCCATTGCTAGCCGATTACTGCCACCCACTGGCCGCATCAGCAGCGCAGGCGAGTGAGTTTCGGCGCTCTCACGAGTCACAGTGCGCTGAGTTTCAATACCCGCGAGCCACTGGCAGCCCCTGGTGGTGGGCCTTTAGTGCGGCCCTCGACAAATACACAACACGTGAAACTCCCCCCCCACCCCCATCATGGCTGTCAAACCCCCAATGATTTCAAATGTGTGGTGGCCCTCAACACTGATGATGTCTTCTTGGTTCTTTCGGTAAAGTCACGTAGAATGGAAATAATAAAATAATAAAAATAAAACATAATAAAATAATTCTCACGACGTTTCGGCCACAACGCAAGCAGCCGTCCTCAGGTGGAGAACAGGTCTGACTCTGTCTTCTCGACAAATCTGTTCTCCACCTGCTTGCGTTGTGGCCGAAACGTCGTGAGAATTATTTGATGTTGTTTTATTTTTATTATTTTATTATTTCCATTCTACGTGACTTTACCGAAAGAACCAAGAAGATGAATCCCTGCAGTCACGAAAGCTTTAAATCGAAACTGATGATGTCTTCTCGTCGAAAATGCCCCCTGCCCCCTCTCTGAAAATGAATGAAGAGCACCGCCCCTGCGTGATTCACCACCCCCCCCTCCACCGCCGGCGTAAATTTCGATCGTGCTCTTGGCGTCTTGAGAATCCCAGCTGAGATCTCGCAGCGGCCGCACGCGCCGCCGCGTGCACTCCGCACCTTCGCCGCACTCTTTACACGGCTGCTTCGCGTGTCCACGTGGAGGCGATGAGTCGCTCAGTGCGCGCGATCGTTTGTTGGGCAGGTTGTAGCGCGTTGATGGTGATGGAACGTTGATGGTGATGGAACGTGGATGGTGATGGAACGTTGATGGTGATGGAACGTTGATGGTGATGGAACGTTGCTGGTGATGGAGCGTTGATGGTGATGGAACGTTGATGGTGATGGAACGTTGATGGTGATGGAACGTTGATGGTGATGGGACGTTGATGGTGATGGAACGTTGATGGTGATGGAACGTTGATGGTGATGGGACGTTGATGGTGATGGAACGTTGATGGTGATGGAACGTTGATGGTGATGGAACGTGGATGGTGATGGAACGTTGATGGTGATGGAACGTTGATGGTGATGGAACGTTGATGGTGATGGGACGTTGCTGGTGATGGAACGTTGATGGTGATGGAACGTTGATGGTGATGGAACGTTGATGGTGATGGAACGTGGATGGTGATGGAACGTTGCTGGTGATGGGACGTTGATGGTGATGGGACGTTGATGGTGATGGAACGTTGATGGTGATGGAACGTCACCATCAACGCGCTACAAACCTGAGGACCCCGTTTTGTCACCAACGCTGGCTGAAACCGGGAATCAAACCCAGGTGCTCAGTGGTGCTGGCTTAGTTGCAGCTCGGTGCCCACATTTCGTTTTTCAAACTCTCCCACGAAAAGTAAGATGTAATGAAGCTAATGCTGAAAACGAGTGGATTTTTGACGATAAACGATGCGACTTTGTGCCCGCGAATTTTTTTGGAATATATTTATTTGACTCAATTGCCCCATTTATATTCTGACGCCACGAGACGAAGCGAATCCACCGGGAATTCTTGCAGGGCCCACGGAAGCGGATATCCCAGAGCTACCCTCTGAGATCATTTGAAGGCGCCATCGTTCCACACACAGCAGGGGGCAGCACTTCTCCACTCACTCTGCCACTCTCGAGTCTAGCGGCAGGACAGACGGGAGGGTTTCTTCTGACGCAACACAGAAGAATGCGGATGGCTGGCTGGTACAAGCGGTGTTGAGATCGGCTTCTGTCGAGGAGGTTCGTAAAGGACGGAGGGGTAGCGGAGCGATGCTCACTACAACGAGCGGAGCGCCGGGCGTATAAAACGCAGCAAGTTGGCACAGTGGGGAGCACAGGTGGTGCCATCTGCCAGTCATCTGGGTCTGTCCCGTGGCCTGCACTACGCCCGGCCGCCTTTGGTTCCCCAAAGCTAAAATTGAGGTCGACCTGAGGACCAGATATTCGTAATCGATTTTGGCCGTGAGCGGGAATCGAACTCGGGTCGCCGGGTTCGTAGTGCAGCACGCTAACCACTACACCTACACACAAACTGACACGCACGCATGCATAGACACAATGATTGGATTAACCACTCGTCCAATAGGGACACGTGTTATATTCAGCTAAAGCGCCTATTCTTTTAACAAAGTGATAAAGAAGGACCAACATTAGACTTGGATCAACACAGTCTTGTTTTATTTTCAAAAAATCATTATACATTACCATTATTTCCACTACCCAACAATTCACATACGCCCAATATCATCTACACCCAGGTATGTTCATCGATAATGTCAAACACAATCTTCTTCTTGGTCTCGCCTGGTGCCTCACCTGGTTCAACTATAAAAGAGAATCGTGAACAGAATATCTTCTCTCGGACAGTTGCAGTGTAAGATAACTCAAGACACGGCGGAGAGCTGAGTCAGTAACTGCATGTAAGAACGTCGCAACGTCATTTCGGCGTTTTAAGATTCAAGATATGACGTTAAAAATACATGCATCTATTTTGGGAAGATATTTCGTGATAATGTTTGTTCACTAAACCAATTAAAGAGCTGTTGCGTAGGCATCATTGCAACTCATTCGCTATCCATTATATCGCAGCGATTGCTCGCGATCGATGGGGGTGCAACCCAGCGCATTCCGATTTCACCCACACATCTATTGCACGGAAAATATCACGGTGTGGTGAGAAACTCTTGCCACCGATTGCACACCCTGTTCATACGCTTACGCAAAATTGCAGCAAATTACAAAGTACGAGCAGGAAGTATCCGGCTTTGCCCGGAGGAAAAAGATATTTCAAAACTTGTTCTCTCTTTAAAAAACAGAACATATACGTCCTCAAATACTAATCTATTGTGAAAGCCCGGCGTTACGTTTGTCTGTCCATGTATCCGTCAACAAAATTACAAAATAGTTGGTCTAAAATGTTTCCAAAAATTGTTGACCCCCTCCCTCTAAAAATATTTTTACCTCCCCCCCCCCAAATTATAAAGTATTCTACACGTAACAATCACCAATAAAAATGTACAGCCCTTTGTTAGTCCACTGCCGGTTGAAGGCCTTCCCACGCCGTGTGGAGCGTAGGCTTCATATTCTTAGGTTTTTTCGGTAATGTCACGTAGGTAAACCTAAGAATATGAATCCTTGCAGTCACGATAGCTTCAAATCTAGAGCGTGGGCTTGTTTTGACCATACTTCACCACGCTGACCAGTACGGGTTGGCATCACGTTGCCACTGATGTTAGCCGTGGGTGGGAATCGCACTCAGGTGGCCGACGTTCAGAGCCGTAGTGTGCTGCGAACCATTGCACCAAAGACTTTTACGCCCCCCCTCTCCCCCTATCGTTATAGCATGTGACATGCTGCTAACGACCAGCACCTATGAAGGCGGGCGCAGTGGCACACGAGTAAGTAGGTGGCCAGCATTGCGCCCGGCCACTGCTAACACCAATCCCCTAAGGTCGCTTCTCCGTGGCCAAATATTAACCAGCGGCAGTTAAGGTTGTCTAATGGTTAACAATATTCGTGCGTGTAGCTTGCCTGCCGTCCGTGCTACACGCGCTGAGGTTGTGTTCCGTCGCCGTCAACACACGCTACATATTTGTAATGATAACTTACTAATTACGTCAAGGGATTTACACAAAGTGTGATTAATGTAACCAGCCATTAACACGCATTAAGTTATACGGGCCTATTGCCAAGCAATTTCAGTACGATAACCATGAGATTATGACAATGATGAGATGAGGTTAAGAGCTGAAAAAAGGTGACGATGAGACGTCCTGGGTGCCAGGGTCCCAACTCTAGAATCCGGACTCCAGGATAGGGACTGTATAATCCGGACTCCAGGATCCGGATTATGGAATCTTTACTCCAGGATCCGGATTATATAATCTGGACTCCAGGATCCAGATTCCAGAATCCGGAATGCTTTAGAACACGGACCCCAGAATCCGATCTCAAAAATCCGGATTCCCGAATCGAGACTCTAGAACACTTTGTTGAAAAATGCCGGCGCGTGATCCTCAAAGTGACCGAACTTGTCCTGTCCGGAGATGAGGACGGTGGCGGGGAACTTGCGGGGACGATCCGGGTCCTGCAAGAAAAAAAATCATCACCATGAATCATCTTGATCATCACCATGACCACCACCACTTGCACCCATCATCATCATCGTCCTCTTTTCCGTTGAACATTATCATCCAGCTCAGGGGGGTAGCCGCACGCGACTCTTATGAAGGACCCTGCCGTTTTCTATTCACCACGTGCATTGCCGCTCTTGAAATATTTAGTTTTTTTTGTAGCGAATTAGAAACAAATAAAAATGTCTATTCTTGTTATTTTCGTTGCCGACCCCTAGCTGATGCACGCACCTTGGATGAGCACGATTGGCTACATACTGTGCGAAATAAGTTTAACCTTCACACATATCTATCGTTGTCCAATGTATCGTATCACCATCTGAGCATCATCATTAACCATCATTTATTCCGCTTGTTTACCCACGAAAGCCTCGCTGAGTCTCACGACTCTTTATTCAGTAGGGTCCTGCGGTGGGTTTTTTTTCAGCAACGCGATGCTCCCAGTGGCGGATTATCCCAGCAGCAAAAGTAGCTACATATGCCACGGGCCCCGCACTTTCAAGGACCCCGCGCTAAATGCTTTCAAGCTATCAATTCCGGTTCAGTGATTCTGCACTTGCTCTACTACTATAGTACTATACTGCCTTAAATGTTTACGAACGACTGGGTGTTTAAGGTTAGCGATTTGTCGTATTATCTGGCTGTAAAGCAAATGAAAAAATACAACTACTTGACTATGCAAGTAATTTTTTTTATATTTATGTGTTTTTTTTATTTAGGGTCCCTTTATAACGTATTCTACAGGCCCCGCACTAGCTTAATCCGGTACTGGATGCTCCTCAGCTGCGCGAGGGGACACCGAAGTGAACTCGGGAGGGGGGGGGGGGCCCATGCAGAGAACAGGAGGAGAGAACGGACAAACTCCACACAGAACATCAACGATCAGAAACCCGGGGGAATTCGCAAAACGTCCAACCAGCGACCCACGCGGCGCGGCGTAGAAACAGGCCGTCATCCAGCAGTGGATCGACACGTGGGGCGGCTGTCGGGTTGTGATGGGTACGGGGTGGTGGGTGGGGGGTGGGATTGACACTCACGTCGGAAGGGTGCGCGCACGTGGGCACGTAGCGGACCACGAGGCCGCAGCGGCGGCGCTGGGAGAAGTTGGGGTCGCTCGCGTGGACCGTCAGCCCATCGTGCACCTGCACCACAGAGACCACAAAGGAGATGAAGACCCCCACACCCGTGTAGCCTTCACGGCACTGTCGGGGCAAGTGCTGTCAGCGAGCAGCGACAAAGGCCGGCACGGCACGCGATGGGGGTGGGTGCGCCAGCCACTACGCCCGGCCGCCTTTGTCTCCCCAGCAGCGATGTTTACACAGCGCGCCAGGCACTCATTTGAGGATGCTGGGATGAGCTAGGGGAGGTGGAGAACTGGCTCACATGGTACCCTGTACTGGGTGTCCTGGGGTGAGTACTGCCCCGTACTGAGTGAGTACTGCTCTGTACTGAGTGAGTACTGCTCTGTACTGAGTGTTGCACCACTCTGTACTGCGCTGAGTCTCACTCACCGACATCTGCCCCGCGCGGAGCGGACACTGTACTGGGTGAGTACTGCACTGTACTGGGTGAGTACTGCACTGTACTGAGTGAGTACTGCACTGTTCTGCGCTGACTCTCACTCACCGACATCTGCCCCGCGCGGAGCGGGCACTGCACCGCGAGCGCCGCCTCCACGAGGTGCTCGGGGATCTCCTGGTTGGCGGTGAGCAGGTTGCCCGGAGCCTGCGCCACGCGGTGCTCCAGCACCCCCTGCGTGTGGCTCCCTACGGGGTGGGGAGAGGGGGGGGCAGAGAGAGGGGGGGGAGAAAGGGGGGGGGTGGGGAAAGGGGGGGTAGGGGGAGAGAGGGGGGGGGGAGAGAGGGGGGAGAAAGGGTGGGGGAGAGGGTAGGGGGAGAGAGGGGAGGGGGGAGAGGGTAGGGAGAGAGAGGGGGGAGAAAGGGGGAGGGGGGGTCAGAGGGGGTTAAGGACATTGTTTTTGTAACTTTATTTTTTGGTGATTTCGAAAACATATGGTTAAGCCATGTTGCTTGCGGGTAGCGCGGAGTTGGCCTGGTAACTTTAATCTAAATTGTCTTACGGTTGTTGTTGTTGTTGTTTGACTTGCATCACATTGGGATTTTCGCACACAGCGTTTTGTTTTTTGGAAGATTTGCTGGTTTATCCCAGGATGTTTCTGTTGCGCGTGGTCGCTTTAAGATGTTTCTCTGCTCATATTTTGTTTGTTGCGGTTGCACCCGACTCAAGAGCCGCGTGGCTCAAAGGGCTATATACCTAATACATGAAACTTGAAACTTAAAAGGCCGGATCCGTGAACGCCCGCGGGAGTTCACGAGATGTCTTCCATGGATCGTGAGTTCGGGGTCGTTCAGCGGGTGGGCGAGCTGCGCCGACGAACCCGGCCACCCGAGTTAGATTCCCGCTCACGGCCAACATCAAATGACGATTATCGGAACCGGTATCCCGGGCCGCCCCTAGGTCGACTCAGCATGAAACGAGTAGCTGGAAGTGGTACGTGTAAATATATCGCCGCTCGGGGAGTCAAGGGCGGCCGCGCGTGGTGTACTGCCCACCCCCCCCCCCTCGTGTGCTGTTCCGGCCTTCAATAGGTGCAACTCACTAACAGCACTTGCCCCAAACGTGTGTTGAGGCTACGGGGGTGGAGAGGGATCTTTGTCTTTGTTTGGATTGTTGTAAGGGTGAGCGCAAGTGGTTGGTGTATGGCTGTAATCACTGCTCTCTCCGCAGTCAAGGTTTGAGAGAGGGGATGGTGCCTCACCAGGGATGACGGTGAGGACTCCGTTCTCGGCGTCCACGTCGTCCAGAGCCAGCCACATGGACGCCACGGGGCCTCCGTCCAGACCCCAGTACCTGGGGGCACGAGAGCGCGAGACGCAGACAATGAGACGTTGTCTGCGATGGTGCGTGAGGATCATCAGCACCACCATCAGTGACACTATGATGATGATGATGATGACGATTATGATGAATGAAAATGCGATGATTACCACCGAGTCTCAAGACATATTTCCAGTATTTTGCGAGTAATTAACAACAACAACAGCAGTTTGAGGAGTTTGGACCATGAATTCAGCACATTGACCACCTCCTCCTCTATCCCATTTGCAGGAGTGCTCCATTGTCATAACGAACACGTTTACACCATTGGAACCTCATTTGCCAGTACAAATATGATAATTGGTTTTTTACTTTTTGATTTAAAGCTTTCGTGACTGCAGGGATTCATCTTCTTGGTTCGTTCGGTAAAGTCACGTAGAAGGGAAGTAATACAATAATAAAAACTAAACAGTTGAAGACGGCTGCTTGCGTTGTAGCCGAAACATCGTGAGAATTATTTTATTATGTTTTATTTTTATTATTTTATTACTTCCCTTCTACGTGACTTTACCGAAAGAACCAAGACGATGGTTTTTTACCCTTCTATCTGGCAACAAAACTGACACCTTTTTACAAGGAGTCATGTTTGCATGGACCACAATATCTGCAGTCATAATGCAAACAAAAAACACAACTCTGATAATGTGCACTGTCCTTGAAGTTGATTGGTCCACACCCGAGACAGCTTTCCTTAGAGCCTAGTCTCACATGGGTTGGACCAGATGACGCCAAAAGGCGCACAACTCAAAGACAATGCACCATCAGAGTATGAGAGCTCGGGGTAAGCATTTACACCATTGGAACCTCATTTGCCAGTAAAACTATGATAATTGTTTTTTTTACCCTTCTATCTGGCAACATTATGACTGCAGGTATTGTGGTATATGCAAACATGACTCCTTGTAAAAAGGTGTCAGTTTTGTTGTCAGATAGAAGGGTAAAAAAACAATTATCAACGAACACGTTGTTTAACTTATTCGTACACGTTGTTTACCGCACACAGCCCCACCCCTCAACCTCACCTGATATCCTGGTGCCAGGCCACGTAGGGAGCCGGCTTTCCCTCGCCCGCCACCTGGGCCACGGGGAACTTGCAGATGAATCGTGAGTCGAGCAGCACGACGTCTGGCCCCAGCAGGTCACGCATGACGCTCACCACGCGGGGATTAGCCGCGGCCTCCATCACCCAGGCTTGCTGCAGGTGGACGTTGTGGAGAGAGTACTGCGCGGCCTCCATGCCTGCGTACAGGTGAGGGACAAAGGAGTGGGTGGGTTAGGGGGGGGGGGTGTGAGGCAGGTGACGACGAAGAGTGAGAGATTGGAGACTTTTTGACTTTTAAACAACTTTTATTGCCGCAAGCAGCAACAGCACAGGAGGCGATTTCAATATGAAATACAGTCACCAGCAAACAAATGAAAATTAACGCTACAAATCGACGCCCTGTGGCGCTAAAAGCACCGCGCACAATACAGAAAAAAAGTCACGTGGTGGTGGAGATTGGAGAGAAGGGTGAGGGAGTGAGTGTGGGGAGAGAGTTGGGGGAGATCTGGAGTAGGAAGAGGGTGGGGGGTGAGGGAGATGTGAGTAAGCCGGTAAGACGCGAGGCAGGTGAGAATGAGATTTAAAGATGAGACGTAGGTGACCGTTTTGGTGACGTATGATATTTAAAGAGCGACTAAGAGTGAGCCGACACTTGGACTCGAGGTCTTGGGGGGGAGGGGGGGCTGGGGGGCGGGGTGGTTGACTCAGCCCATCATCCCTTCGGGGTGAGGGGAGTGGGGTCTTAACAATACAGCGGCATCTTCTTGGTTCTTTAGGTAAAGTCACGTAGAATGGAAATAATACAATAATAAAAATAAAACATAATAAAATTATTCTCACTTGGTGAGAATTATTTTATTATGTTGGTGAGAATTATTCTATTATGTTGTATTTTTATTATTTTATTATTTCCCTTCTACGTGACTTTACCGAAAGAACCAAGAAGATGAATCCCTGCAGTCACGAAAGCTTTAAATCGAAATTTAATACAGCGGCAGTCTTATGGGTGCACTGTGGAATCCCCCAAATGGTCGTTTGAGCACAGGCTATCGCCGACCAAGGAGATGTCACGGAACGAATCCGTGACATCTCGCTCCGACGCGACCTCGACTCTCGTTCAATCCCCCGCGACGGCGCCCGTCACCCCGAGGTGCACTCCGGGGCGGGGAACTCGCCGAGCCTGGCGAGCGAGTTGAGCGGAATGGGTGGGTGGGGGTTTCCAGTGCGGAGCGCGTGGCGCGCCACTCACCGATCTCGGCCACGCAGGCGTCGTAGCCGGCCTGGACAGCGCGCAGCTCCGCGTCGCTCAGCACGGACAGCGCCGTCACGTAGCCGTCGCGCTCGTACTGCGCGCCAAGCTCGCTCACGTGCTTCATGTCTGCCGCTGCTGCTGCTGCTGGTGATGCGAGTGCTGCTGCTGCTAGTGCTGCTGCTGCTTCTATTGCTGCTGCTAGTGCTGATGCTGCTTCTATTGCTCCTGCTGCTTCTATTGCTGCTTCTATTGCTGCTGCTGCTTCTATTGCTGCTTCTATTGCTGCTGCTGCTTCTATTGCTGCTGCTAGTGCTGCTACTAGTGCCGCTGCTACTGAAGCTGCTTCTAGTTCTGCTGCTGCTTCGAGTGCTGCTGCTAACTGATACTGCTCCTGCTGCTGCTGGTACTGCAAGTTGTCGGTGGTGCCGGTGGATCTGCTGCTGCTGGTCTCTGGGTCTCTGCGCGCTGGCGATAAGTGGCCTCCTCCTCTCTCGGCTGGTCTCTATCTCTCACTCAGCGAGGTGCGCTCCCTTTTATCTGCCCCTGGACGGAAAAAAAACAATTGCAACATTCAAGAATTTCCCAACTCTTGTGACGCGTCTACGACCCCCTAATCTTCTTCCTCCTCCTCCCCCTCTTACTCTTCACCCTGACGTGGGCGGAGTGGAAGCGGGGGGAGGAGGGGGGTGCGTATGTTCGTGTACGTGTGTGCGTTGGTGTCTCCCCTAGGTCGACTCAGCCTCAAATGAGTACCTGGTGCCGGTGTGTAAACATCGCCACCGGGGAGGCAAAGGCGGCCGGGCGTGGTGTGCCGTGCCGGGCTTTTATAGGTGCTCGCTAACAGCACTTGCCCCCGACTGTCTGTTATACGGGGGATCTGTGTATTTGTGTGTGCGGTTGTGTAGCGATTAGCGCGCTGCGCTACGAACACCGGTGAACCCGAGGTCGATCCCAGCTACCGGTCAATACCGGTGATGCTTATTTGAACCGGCCCGAGGTTGCTTCGTCCCCAAATGAGTACCTGGTGAGTCGGTGTGTGAGTGAGTGCGTGGGTGAGTGAGTCGGTGAGTGCGTGAGTGAGTGAGTGAGTGCGTGAGTGAGTCGGTGAGTGAGTGCGTGGGTGAGTGAGTCGGTGAGTCAGTTAGTGGGTGAGTGAGTCGGTGAGTGAGTGAGTGAGTTGGTGAGTGAGTCGGTGAGTGAGTGAGTGCGTGAGTGAGTCGGTGAGTGAGTGAATGCGTGGGTGAGTGCTTGCGTGAGTACTGTGTATGAGCGGTCGTGCAATGGTTAGTGCGCTACGCTATAAACCCAGCGAGCCGAGTTAGATTCCCGCTCACGGCCAACACCAATGCCGATTCTTTGAATCGGTCCTAGCCCTCCCCTAGGTAAACTCAGCCTCGAACGAATACCTGTAAACATCGCCACTCGGGAGACAAAGACGACCGGGGGGGATGGTGTTGTTCAGGCTATACGGGGGGGGGGGGGTCTTTGTATTTGCTTGTCTGTCGCTCCACGCAAATATTTAATTATTTTCAGACGAAGTCATGCCCTCCCCTCTGCATGCCCTCCCTCCCCTCTGCTTGTGAAACGTGAACCCCCCTGTAATGGAACATCTGCGCCGGGTAGAAACCTTCAGGCTGGTCCTGCCTACGATCCATTCTGGGTTCAACGAGGCTGGATTGTCTGCTGGAATACCTGCCCCAATCAATAGTCCATTAAAGGCTTTCCGTGGGATATTTGTCTTTGTTGATGCTTTGAGAGTCTATTACGAAAGTGAGAAGTGACGTAACTGATCGTAAGAGTTGGTGTCACCAGACCATTCCATTATTCCCAGAAAGCCCCATCGAGGGTTTTAATTCAAGAACCCCCTCCCCCCCCAACTCGAGATCATTTGAAACGTTGGCATGGCAGGGGTGGGTAGAGGAATAATTACCGGCGTACGGCACTACCACTAAGAAAGCTAGTCGGTACGCCTATCCATAACAATAATTATGTACCTATTATTTATTGTGCCATATATATGAATTAATCCTATACGTGCTCCGAAGAATTGGTGTATCCAAAAGTGAGGACGAAATATGGGCGGAATGTTTGCGGCATGTCTTGTCAGTGGCGAGCGATATGTGAATCCATCCTGGGTGCTCCCCCCCCCTCCCCTAAATGTTCACTAATTCACATATGACCAGCCGTGGTGAAGTATGGTCAACACCCCACCCCCCACCCACCCACATTACCGAACACGGCGTAGGGCAGGGATTCATCCAGCAGTGGATTAACAAAGACGTTGACGATAGTTCTGGGGACGCCTCACTAATTCATTCATCGTTTCATTCATTCATTGATTCGTTCGTTTTCACTGCTGATTTTGCTTCTTGGAGAAGGAGGAGGAGACTGCGGGTGAGCGGGAATCGACCTCGGGTCGCCTTCGTCTGGAGCGACAGACACACAAAGACACAGATCCCCCGTGTAGCCTTAACAAACTGTCGGGGCAAGTGCTGTTAGCGAGCACCTTTGAAGGCTGGAACGGCGCACGAGGGGGTGGGTGGCCAGCACCACGCCTTTTGTTCAAAGAGCAAATGTGAAATTGTTCGAAGAACAAATGTGACCTAAGGTCTTCGCTCATTTAGCAGCTTCACATCCCTTATTGCTGTACAAATACTGGAGGAAGGGCCTTTTTTATTGATCTGGAATGCTATCGCCAATAAACTGCAACTTGGATCACTACCTGTGAGATCTTCAGTCAAAACTGCTCTAGAGGAGTTGTACACACCTGGCGGCCACTGCTATTCAGAATAGTCTGACATCAAATGTATAATTCCGGATGACCGCTGAAAAGTATGATCTTGAGTTTTGATTGTGGTGTACTGATCTTTAAAAGTGTATTGAGAAATGTTGATTCTTCTACTGATGCTCCTGCTGTTATGGAGTGACTCATGCAGCCAGCTGTGGCTGCGGGGTTTGGTCGTACATGTTATGTAAATCGTTTGTTGTTGGATTTGAATCACAGTTCCTATTATCACTGTTACATTGTTGTTGTGGCTTTATTTTGGTGATTTTGAGGACGGATTGGGCTGGCAATGTTTGTTTGTTGTGGTATAGAGTTGGCCTGATAACTTTAATCTACATTGTCTTATGGTTGTTATTGTTTGACTTGCATCCCACTGGGATTTTTGCACACAGCGTTGAAATGCGGTGTTTTTTTCTGGAAGATTTTGCTGTTTTTTCCAGGATTTTTCTGTTGCGTGTAGTCACTTTAAGATGTTTCTTGTTCATGTGGCCAGGTCTGTCGGGGAGACAGCGTCTCCCCGACAGACCTGGTCTTCACCTGAGGACGGCTGCTTGCGTTGTGGCCGAAACGTCGTGAGAATTATTTTATTATGTTTTATTTTTATTATTTTATTACCTCCCTTCTACGTGACTTTACCGAAAGAACCAAGAAGATGAATCCCTGCAGTCACGAAAGCTTTAAATCGAAATTTAATGGGAGCCTAGGCCAGGAATCGAACAAGGACGTCACCTGCAGATGGCGCACCTCCTCCACCGAAAATTGATTTGACATCGCCCCCAGACGAGACGCTCAGCACATTCGTCGATAACAACGCCGTGGGACTTAAATGAAGACGAAGAAAAAAGTAACCATAGCCCGACGTTTCGGGGCTATGGTTACTTCTTCGTTGCACATAGAATCACCAAGAGTGGAGCGGTTGGTTGCATTGGTTATGGACGCACTCTGCTATGAACCTGGCGTCCTGAGTTCGATTTCAGACCACGGCTGCCATCAGTGGCGTGCGATACGTTCACCCATCTTGGGTGCCTCGCCCCTCTCAATGTTCATGTTCACTCATTCACGTTGATCAGCCGTGGTGAAGTATGGCCAACACCCCCCCACCCCAATACCCCCAAGCAGTGGATTGACAAAGACGCGTATTCGTCTTGATCTCGTTCAACATTGTTGACAAAGTACAGGTTCCCAGCCCTTTGTGTGGGAGAAGATGCGCTCAAGGTTGTCTGTGTACGCAATACACAAACAGCACAATACATAAACAACACAGGACGCAAACAACACAGTATACAAACAATACACAAACAACACAATACACAAACAACACCGGACGCAAACAACACAGTATACAAACAATACACAAACAACACAATACACAAACAACACAGGACGCAAACAACACAGTACACAAACAATACACAAACAACACAATACACAAACAACACAGGACAAACAATACACAAACAACAATACACAAACAACACAGTACATAGACAACACAATACACAAACAACACAATACACAAACAACACAGGACACAAACAATACACAAACAACAATACACAAACAACACAGTACATAGACAACACAATACATAGACAACACAATACACAAACAACACAGTACACAAACAACACAGTACACAAACAATACACAAACAATACAGTACACAAACAACACAGTACACAAACAATACACAAACAATACAGTACACAAACAACACAGTACATAGACAACACAATACACAAACAATACAGTACACAAACAACACAGTACACAAACAATACACAAACAATACAGTACACAAACAACACAGTACATAGACAACACAATACATAGACAACGCTGTTCCACGGGAATTCGTGGCAGAGATCGGTTAGCCAGATATGCTGCGCGAAATCGCACAAATCGAACCCGCACAAAGCGAAGAAAACCCCGTATTGCATTGTGTTATCACTCTAGAACGTAAATAAATATTAAAAACAGAACAATCAACCTGACCAAAGTTCCAATTGATAATTATGCCCTATTTTTAGACAATTTTAGTTGAGAGAAAGAAAAATCCCTCCCATTTATGAGTCACAATGCGCCTACAGGTGCAGAGTTTAGCGTTCGTGTTTGCAATTCCTTCACGCTGTAAGAGATGAGCGTCTAACCATCTGGATAAAAAAAAAACTAGTTTCAAAACCTATCGCCCGAAGGAACGACACTAAAGCTCACAAGACAATATAATGAATCATTCCAGACGCATTCTCAGTTCTCTCCCCAGTGCATGCATCGATTTCTCCCGTACGTTCACGGGGGATTTCTTTGACCATTCGTCACCACGATGGTCAATGCGGTATTGGCGAAGATTGATGGGCGGGCGGAAGTTTGTTAAAGGTCGCTTCGTACCTAGAGGACTCGCAACTTTCGGCCACGTCATTCCACTCACTGATGTCAGCCGTGGCCAGGAATAGAACTCGGGGGCGCTAACCACTGCGCCACCGCTCGGGGGCGCTAACCACTGCGCCACCGCCCGCTGGATGTCACACCTGATGATGATTGCTTGTGTTGCAATCGAAACGTCGTGAGAATTTTTATTGTTTTATATTTGTATTATTTCCCTTCTACGTGACTTTACCGAAAGAACCAAGAATATGAATCCCTGCAGTCACGAAAGCTTTAAATAAAAATGTAAATGTGTCGTTAAACCCGACACCATCCGACACAGCCAATTCGTAATTCTATTTTGTCGAGTAAACAGAACATGCCAATTCGTTACTAGTACATCACACCGGTGTGATGGAGAGTAAATACACAACATTTGCAATTCGAGTTCGACGTTTCGCCAGTAATTACAACCAGCCTCAGCAGGCAGACAGGCAGAATCGTGCAGGATAAATCTTGTTTCGGTCTTAAATAGCAGGATACATGTGATGCAATCACTCGGTAGCCTCTTTGGTGTGCTGAACCAAATGTTTTGTTTACGTGACAAACCTCACTCTTTGGCTTTGTCGGGTGGTGGCGGGTTTAACGACGACACGTTTATATTGACGCGATTTCACTCCCCCCCCTCCTTTCCCAAACAAAACTCCCTCCATTATGGATAACTTTGTTTGCGTTTACACCATTGGAACCTCCTTTGCCAGTAGCACAATATGATAATTGGCGTTTTACCCTTTTATCTGGCAACAAAATTGACACCTTTTGGCGTCATCTGGTCCAACACCATGTGAGACTAGGCTCTAAGAAAAGCTGTCTCGGGTGTGGACCAATCAACTTCAAGGACAGTGCATACATTATCAGAGTTGTGTTTTTTTTTGCATTCCGACCGCAGGTATTGTGGTCAATGCAAACATGACTCCTTGTAAAAAAGGTGTCAGTTTTGTTGCCAGATAAAAGGGTAAAAAAACAATTACCATTGTCTGCGTTGACTGCTACCATTACATCATCGTCGGCACACTGGACTTGCAACACCGATGCTTCGGTCTCGATCTTTCCGATAACGCGGCAGCTGAAGCAAAGGAGAATCGAATCATCTTCGATCCACCGCCCGACGCTCGCCAACCCGCCCCTGTCCCAGTGCCGGATGAAGCTAGTGCGGGGACTGTAGCACGTGTTATGAAGGGGGCCTAAATAACAAAAACAGATTTATTAAAACAGAAATTTGTTACTTGCATAGTAAAGTTATTATATTTTTCCATTTGCTATACAGCAGATAATACGACAAATCGCTAACCTTAGACACCCAGTCGTTTATATAAAAGTTGAATGCGGTATAGTACTATAGTAATAGAGCAAGTGCAGAATCACTGAACCAGAATTGATGGCTTGAAAGGGTTTAGCGTGGGGTCCTTGATAGTGCGGGACCCGTAGCTACTACAACATGTAATAGTAGCTACTACTACATGTGTAGTAGCTACTACTACATGTGTAGCTACTCTTGCTACTCGGATAATCCGCCCAGCCCGAATGCGTGGATTCCCCAGAGTCAGTCTGTGAACTGGTCCGCAGGGCCCGTGTGGTGGGGTAAAGCGTGGGTACCGCACGCACCTCGCCAAACGACGTCTGCATTGCATCATTGCAATGGACCCAACCTTGCCTTACACGACATTCACGTGCACTCGTATTTCAACGTACAGGATAGATTCGTATCACTGCAGCGTTTAATCAATCGGGTCAAGTGTGGGGATAACTCCCACCGCGATTTGGCCAACGTGAAAGAGTAGGGGATGGGGGGCGGGGGGGATTCTGCTCTGTCGAGCTCTTTCTAACGGAGGTCCCTTTCTCGAGCAGTGACAAGTTTCAAGTTTTCTAGTTTCATTTATTATGTATAGCCCCGTGAGCCATTCGGCTCTTGAATCGGGTGCAACCGCAACAAACAAAAAAACTAAAACATGAACAAGAAAACATCTTAAAGTGACTATGTGCAAATAGAAAATCCAAGAAAAGACAGCAAAATATTGCAGAAAAAGCACCGTACGACGTGGGTGTAAGCAATTGCAGGGTCGCGCCTTTGCTGCGCGTGACACCAACTCGCAAAATTTGCGCAAGACGAGACGCCTTGCGCGTCGTGCCGTGCGAGAGAGAGAGGTCAAGAGAGCCCGGCGGAGTGGCCAGGCGGATGAAACCCTTCCCTACCACACACACACACCCATAGCGCGCGTGGCGTCAGTGCAGGAGGCAAAATAGCTTCGCCCATCCGCCACTCGCTCGGCTCAGCCTCCATCAAACGTCACCCGTCGTGTCCCCCTATTTTTAGATGTGATGAGCGCGAGGCTAAAGGTGAGCGGAAGCCGCGTGAAGGATCTAAGTGGGAGGCAGTTGGGGGGCGATGCAACTGCAGGGCACACGCGTCAGACGGCGATTTGTGGTTTATTTTACCGGGGGGTGGAATTTTTGTTGTCTTCTTTTTAATCGCGGTTTGCCGTGCACATATCCCCCAAACGCCAAACAATCCCAAAGTGCCCCACTATGTTACACTATTTGCTAGTATAACATAGTCGGGATTTCGCAGGCGGTATTATGATTCGTAATGGAGTTTGGATTGTATCCCGATTCGCGAGTGAGCGAGTGTGTGTCGTTGTTGTGACCTGCAGCGAGTGAGTGCGTGGGTGAGTGAGTCGGTGAGTGAGTGAGTGCGTGGGTGAGTGAGTGAGTCGGTGAGTGAGTGAGTGCGTCGGTGAGTGAGTCGGTGAGCGAGTGAGTGCGTGGGTGAGTGAGTCGGTGAGTGAGTGAGTGCGTGGGTGAGTGAGTGAGTCGGTGAGTGAGTGAGTGCGTGGGTGAGTGAGTCGGTGAGTGAGTGAGTGCGTGGGTGAGTGAGTGAGTCGGTGAGTGAGTGCGTCGGTGAGTGAGTCGGTGAGTGAGTGAGTGCCTGGGTGAGTGAGTCGGTGAGTGAGTGAGTGCGTGGGTGAGTGAGTGAGTCGGTGAGTGAGTGAGTGCGTCGGTGAGTGAGTCGGTGAGTGAGTGAGTGCGTGAGTGAGTCGGTGAGTGAGTGCGTGGGTGAGTGAGTCGGTGAGTGAGTGAGTGCGTGGGTGAGTGAGTCGGTGAGTGAGTCGGTGAGTGAGTGAGTGCGTGGGTGAGTCGGTGAGTGAGTGCGTGGGTGAGTGAGTCAGTGAGTGAGTGAGTGCGTGGGTGAGTGAGTCGGTGAGTGAGTGAGTGCTTGGGTGAGTGAGTCGGTAAGTGAGTGCGTCGGTGAGTGAGTCGGTGAGTGAGTGAGTGCCTGGGTGAGTGAGTCGGTGAGTGAGTGAGTGCGTGGGTGAGTGAGTGAGTCGGTGAGTGAGTGAGTGCGTCGGTGAGTGAGTCGGTGAGTGAGTGAGTGCGTGAGTGAGTCGGTGAGTGAGTGCGTGGGTGAGTGAGTCGGTGAGTGAGTGAGTGCGTGGGTGAGTGAGTCGGTGAGTGAGTCGGTGAGTGAGTGAGTGCGTGGGTGAGTCGGTGAGTGAGTGCGTGGGTGAGTGAGTCAGTGAGTGAGTGAGTGCGTGGGTGAGTGAGTCGGTGAGTGAGTGAGTGCTTGGGTGAGTGAGTCGGTGAGTGAGTGAGTGCGTGGGTGAGTGCTTGCATGAGTACTGTGTATGAGCGGTCGTGCAATGGTTAGTGCGCTGCGCTATAAACCCAGCGTGCCGAGTTAGATTCCCGCTCACGGCTAACACCAATGCCGATTCTTTGAATCGGTCCTAGCCCTCCCCTAGGTAAACTCAGCCTCAAACGAGTACCTGTAAACATCGCCACTAGGAAGACAAAGGCGACCGGGCGTGGTGCTGGTCACCCACGCCATCGTGTGCCGTACTGGCCTTCGGCGGTGCTCGCTTGCACTCGCTTGCCCCAACAGTCTGTTCAGGCCACGCGGGGGATCCGTAATCTTTGTCTCATGAGTGAGTGTGGTGTTTTTTGATCTGCAAGTGTGGACGACACTCCCTGGAGAAAGAAAGGAAAAAGAACTGCATGTCCCACGATGAAAAATGGATGAGTTCATATTGGGCAATTCTTTTTTCCCTCGACACTCGCTGCACAACACCACCACACAGGACACTGCGGTTCGTTTCCACGTGTGACACGCGGACACCACCGACTCTGCCGCGTGCTCATTGCGAGACGTTTCTCCCACCAAACCGAGTCATACGTTACCCCACCATCCCACCACCCCCACTACCCCCCCCCAGCCCCCCAACTAGCCCGCCCCCCACGATGTCGTCAGATTTGACGGCTTTGCCAAGAGCCCGGCACTGCTGCGGAGGCAGCAGCGGAGGGTTGGTGGATCATGCACGGATGTCGTGAGACTCCCTTCCAGTGTGGCTGGTGAAAGCAGCACAGCAGGCGGACTGGTCGCCTCCTCGCGCGCGTGGGCAACTGCCGTTGTTGATTATTCCCCAACAAAGTGGTACCTATTTTATCATCCCCGAGTGATGATGGGCTAAACCAACCGCCGAGCCGTCTCCCTTCACGTGACAGCGCATTATACAGGCTGGGTAAAAACGTCAGGACGCATAGGGTTATTGTTTAGTTTTCATTCTTTCTTCTTTACGTGTACATTTAAAAATAATAATCTATAATCATTGTTAAATGTCGATTCCTCTTCTTCTTGTCGGGGGGGGGGGGTCACCTGAAATCTGTCGTTGACAAAATTCGCCCAAGAACCCGGAATGAACTGAGAACTGCCAAAATATTTCGATTGAAAGCTTTCGTGACTGCAGGGATTCATCTTCTTGGTCCGTTCGGTAAAGTCACGTAGAATGGAAATAATAAAATAATAAAAATAAAACATAATAAAATAATTCTCACGACGTTTCGGCCACAACGCAAGCAGCCGTCCTCAGGTGGAGAACAGGTCTGTCGAGAAGACAGAGTCTGGGGTGTGTCATTCAGACTCTGTCTTCTCGACATACCTGTTCTCCACCTGAGGACGGCTGCTTGCGTTGTGGCCGAAACGTCGTGAGAATTATTTAATTATGTTTTATTTTTATTATTTTATTATTTCCATTCTACGTGACTTTACCGAAAGAACCAAGAAGATGCCAAAATCTATATATATAAAATCGCAAATCTGTCTGTCTGTGTGTGTGTCTGTGTGTCGCCGGACCATACGCAGTTTCATTGGACGGCGGTTGCCCCTGGCAACGGGTAGCGACGCATTCGCTGCCGGGTGGACGCCATTTTTAATTCCCGTTAAAACTATGCGCACGCATTTGTCGTATAAACTCGATATACCCAGCGTTGCCCGGGGGGGAAATACATTAAAAATCTTATGAAAACTTTCAAACATTACATACCAATGAAAAAACAACTGTGTAATTACTTTTAAACCCGACGCGCCAAGAATCGATTCTCTGAATCGCGCAAAGGAATCGAAGGTTGTAGATTCCTTTACATTCGGACGATTACCGTTTACTATAAGTCAGAGGTGGGACAAAGTCATTGTTATGCAAGTCCAAGTCGAGTCGCAAGTCATCAAATTCATGACTCGAGTCTGACTCGAGTCCAAGTCACATGACTCGAGTCCACATCTCATAGGTGGGACAAAGTCATTGTTATGCAAGTCCAAGTCGAGTCGCAAGTCATCAAATTCATGACTCGAGTCTGACTCGAGTCCAAGTCACATGACTCGAGTCCACACCTCTGCTATAAGTTGCTTAACGTCGATATAAACTGCTACGAAGGGGAAATATCCGGCGTTGACCGGGCCAAAATGTAATTAAAAACTCCTGAAAAAATAAAAAAAACAATGAATATGAAACTCTATCATTCAAAATGTAAACCCCCAACATGCCAGGAATCGATTCTTTGAATCGCACAAAGGACTAATCGAAGGTTGTAAATTACTTTAGGATCGCGCTTCCTGTTTAATATAAGTTGCTTATAGAGTTGATATAAACTGCTACGAATGGGAAATATCCGGCGTTCACTGGGGCAAAAATATAATGGTGAGGGCGGTTGTGAGTGGCGATTGTGAGTGGTGATTAGTGAGTGGTGAGGGGAGGTTGAGTGGTGAGGGTGAGTGGTGAGGGTGAGTGGTGAGGGTGAGTGGTGAGGGTGAGTGGTGAGGGTGAGTGTTGAGGGTGAGTGGTGAGTGGTGATTGGTGAGGGTGTGATTGGTGAGGATGAGTGGTGAGGGAGAGTGGTGAGGGAGAGTGGTGAGGGTGAATGTTGAGGGTGAGTGGTGAGTGGTGAGGGTGAGTGTTGAGGGTGAGTGGTGAGTGGTGATTGGTGAGGGTGTGATTGGTGAGGATGAGTGGTGAGGGAGAGTGGTGAGGGAGAGTGGTGAGGGTGAGGGTGAGTGGTGAGTGTTGAGGGTGAGTGGTGAGTGGTGATTGGTGAGGGTGTGATTGGTGAGGATGAGTGGTGAGGGAGAGTGGTGAGGGAGAGTGGTGAGGGTGAGTGGTGAGGGTGAGTGGTGAGGGAGAGTGGTGAGGGTGAATGGTGAGGGTGAGTGGTGAGTGTTGAGGGTGAGTGGTGATTGGTGAGGGTGTGATTGGTGAGGATGAGTGGTGAGGGAGAGTGGTGAGGGAGAGTGGTGAGGGAGAGTGGTGAGGGAGAGTGGTGAGGGAGAGTGGTGAGGGAGAGTGGTGAGGGTGAATTGTGAGGGTGAGTGGTGAGGGTGTGTATATATGTAAGGTTATTAAGAAATATATTTTTCACCCGGGCAACGCCGGGTACTTATGCTAGTATTATCTAAGAACGTTCAAATATTTTACAGCTGTAATCTTAAATATATAAATAACAAAAAACTGTCCTAAATGATTTCAAAAGATAATTTCATGCATCACACATGGATGTGAATGGAAGTCAGTTCAAACGTTTGTTAAAATAAATGAAATAATCCTTTGTGAATTGTTCAAATAAATATAATCACCCGACGTATCGTGACATTTGGGCTGCTCTGTATATCACGTAGGCTTTCGCGACCAATATTATTCATTTTGGCGAATTGCCCGATGATGCTGGATGCAATTACCAGCTAAACGTCGTACTAAAAAAATGTAAATGTTGTGGTTTCACGCTTTAACACACCGGTGGGCTAAAGCAGTGAACTATTTGTTTTTGTCAACGTGACACTTTTTTGCTGATTGGGCGTGTCGGGTGGTGGAGGGTTACGACACATTTATAAATAACGCGATCTAACCCAAAAAACGTTGATTATGCCCTGTATATGTATATATGTTTTTTTGTGTGTTTTACACAGCATGGCAATACAATACAGTCATCCAACGCAATGCAAGACTCACGGGTTTAAGGTATTCAAAGCAAACCAATCGAACATCGAGAGAGTGGGAGTGAGCAGGATTGTCAATTTCACAATAACGCGAAGCGTGAATCACATCGGCAGCGTTCCTTGCGCTACTTACGGAACATTTAATCAAGAATTAACTTTTTTTTGCAAATCAAACGTTAACCGATTTGTCAAATGCGTCGAGATCGACTTCGTCTGAGTTAAACAAACACAAAAGTCACACGAGGCCTTTCGTGGTGACCTCATCGTCCCATGCGCCACAATTTATCGACCTGTATCGCCCCCACTATTACCCCCCCCACCCCCCCTGGGAGATGCAAATCCTGTGCAACCTTTCCTTCATCCGTAACAGAATTGGTGTTGATTTCAGCCGTGAACGTGTGTGCTGGCGTGGGTAGGTTCGTGAGTGGGTGGGTGTGTGGGTGGGTGTGTGGGTGGGTGGTTGTTTGTATTGGTGGTTGTTAAGTTGGCGGCGGGGGGCGGCGGTAGGAGAATAAGTAAACCCGTAAAAACAAAGTTTTTCACTATAAATCCTTTATATGCGTGGCGGCTAGAGTCCTCTCGTCCTCTGGCTTGAGATGGCTGCCACTTATGGGTCAGATGATTGTCTGCCACCATTAAGCAATTGGTAATTAAATATTTAATTTGTTTTCCCTAAACAGTGTAAAATTTTTGATTTTTTTTTCACGAAAATTAATTGTCACACACAACGAGTCTGTGTGGAAAATGTCAGCTCGATTGGATCACGGGAAGTGGGTTAAAAAACGAGCGAAAGATTTGCACGGTCCTAAGCAAGCAAGCGAACTTAATATAAAGGATTTAAAAATATATTCGCCTGTGGAGGACGCGGGGATCGATCCCGCGACCTTTGGCATGGGAAGCGAGGGCGCTACCAACTGCGCTACTCCGCCACGGCCTGTGGAGGGGTTACGCTCTGGGCTCTTACACTCTGACGTTCAGCCAAAGCCATGAATGCGTTCTATTTGAATATATGTAAAATAAAAAAAATTTGCCTAAAAAGTGTACAATTTTGGGAATTTTTTTTCACGAACTATAATTGTCTGGCACAACGAGTCTGTGTGGAAAATGTCAGCTCGATTGGATCACGGGAAGTGGCTTAAAAAACGACCGAAACATTTGCACGGTCCTAAGCAAGCAAGCAAGCACGCGAACTTAATATAAAGGATTTAAAAAGAAGGGAGGTTTTATGACAATATGATGATGGGGAGGAGGACGGGGGAGGATGAGGGTGATACAATAGCTGCATTCACAGCCGTGTGCAATCAAAGCACTAAATAGTCCAAATGCGGCCCCAAACTGAGGTCTCTAATCAACATGTCAGCGCCGCCTACGCGATTTGACAGTCGAGATGCAAATCCTGGCCACAATCCTTCCTCTGAGTTGATGTAGAGTTCATTTACCATGATAGTGCCTGGGGGGGGGGGGGGTGTGAGACGGTTGGTGAGGGAAGAAGGGCGTGGGGGGGGGGTGCGAGCAGGTGCGATGTGTAGGGAGGGGAGGAGAATAATGTTTGAAGAACAAATCGTAAAGAAATGCAAAGTCCGGCCAGCGTAGACCAAGAGGCCGCGGAACGAGCAAAGAGGTGAGGTCATCTCAATAGTCGCGGAGCTAATTGAGAACGAATGACGTGCGGTCCGACCTTAGCGGTGCACGTGGCTGCTGGTAACCGCCACGCGCCGTTTGGAGGGCAGCCAGCGACGGGATGATGGTGGAACACCGCAAGTGATGTCGTGAAACTGCGAGTTAGCCTGCCTCTGCCAGGAGAGGGCAATACTGGTACAGGACAAGCGTGGAGGAATATCACGCGTCCCTTCTGTGTGGGACGCGCGTTGCTTCGGTCTCTCCCTCGCACATGAATTATAATAAAAACACGAATTGACTCATCGTATTTGCATATTCATTAATGAGCGTATCACATTAATCGCGCTGGTGTTGTTGGTGATTGGGAACGTAATTTGGCAACAGCAACAACAACAAGCCACGTTAACGATGCCACGGAACGGCTTGCTCAAGCATGTCAGGGTCAAACTCATTCCCTTCTCACATTCCTGTTGCAGAGCCAGTGGTAATTCCACGTTCCTATGGCGGGGGGTTGGGGGGGGGAGGCTCGCCCATAGAAGCCCAACCACTGTTGAATTCTCCGCAAGGCGGTGGTGCCTATTTTATCGACCCTGGAAGAGTTGATGGGTTTAGTCAACCATCTCACCCCCCACCACCCTCCCCCCCCCGGCCAACCAGGATATTAACTCGCGATCTTCACAATGGCTCACTGAGATATCTGTATGCATTTGCGCCTTATACATGTTAATTATTCTTATTGTTATTATTATCATCATCATCATTATCACTCGCACGACCGATTAGCCGTCTGATCGGATTCCAAACCAACCAGTTACAGCTGCCAGTCGTTCATCGAGTGCTTGTCGCGATAGAGCGACACTACGATATATCGTATACGATATAACAAAAACAATATATAACACGATAATCTGATCGTGTCGTTTTGTATGCCGATATGGTTATATCGTGATTATCCGTCGCTCGTTCTAATCGTATAAAAAAACAATACATTTTCGTCAAGAAATAGGTATGAAATAATAACGAGGAAGAATTACAGGTCCAAATAAACGATTTATATATATCAGTTCACCAATTAAATGAGTGATTTTGCTAAACTGTGTTGTTTCTGGAGTAATTTAACAGCTTCGGCTGTCATGTGGCGTCGTACATTTTAACCTGCTATTTTAATAATCAGCCGAGTGATTGGGGCACGCCTGACGAGACATTGCGTGCCGAAACCCCCGTCCAGGGTTGTTTGCTTGTCTTGAATCGATGCTGCTGCAATTACGCACTCCCAGAATGCCGTAGCGCGCCACTGATGGGCACGTGTTAAGAAATCGTGTATTATTCATAAAAATACATTTTGTTGTTGCGTGACAACATTAGCTCAGGTGAACCTGCGTCAGAGGGCTTTCACAATGTTCCAGAGACCGGATTACGAGAGTCACTTTGGGTTCCCTAAAACCCATCGATACAATCCGAGGCGTGTGACTCGGCGTGGCTTCTGTGACGTCGCGAGGGCTGCGAATTTGTTGCGATGATGTCCAAACAAAAATTACTTCCTTTTTTTTTGTTCCAATACACAAGGCAGAGGAAAGTGTTTCTCAAGACGCACAGAGAAGTAAACAACTTCCCCCACCCGTGTGAAGGAGCCAGGCAGGGCATCTCACGGTGAACGTCGAGGTACGGGGGTTACTCCATTCATTCGGCGGATGATGGGTTCCGTTTAGACATTTTCCCGGCGATATATTTTTGAGACGGGGGATCCGTGGTGCTGCGTGTGCCACAGCAGCATCAGCAACAAAACAAAGACAACAACAACACATAGCGGACACACGCAACTAAAACGTGAACGAGTACAAGATCCTTGAAGAATATTGGTGACGTGGTGACATCGTTTCGCCACTCATGAGTCACCCGATTGTGGCGTTTTTTTTCCCGAACGAATCGCCCCCCCCACACACCCCCCGCACCGCTGACGTCTCCCCACCGCTCAATTTTCGCAAATGATGAGTCAACCTTCCTTGGATGTCAATAAGGGATGACGGAGCATGAGCGCGCGTGCGTGGGTGGAGGAGGAGGGGACGGAGGAGGATGAGGAACAGGTGTGGTGAGAGGGGGGATGAGGGACAGGTGTGATGAGAGGGGGGATGAGGAACAGGTGGGATGAGAGGGGGGTGAGGAACAGGTGTGATGAGAGGGGGGTGAGGAACAGGTGTGATGAGAGGGGGGTGAGGAACAGGTGTGATGAGAGGGGGGATGAGGGACAGGTGTGATGAGAGGGGGGATGAGGAACAGGTGGGATGAGAGGGGGGTGAGGAACAGGTGTGATGAGAGGGGGGTGAGGAACAGGTGTGATGAGAGGGGGGTGAGGAACAGGTGTGATGAGAGGGGGGTGAGGAACAGGTGTGATGAGAGAGGGGTGAGGAACAGGTGTGATGAGAGGGGGGTGAGGAACAGGTGTGATGAGAGGGGGGATGAGGAACAGGTGTGATGGGAGGGGGGATGAGGAACAGGTGTGATGGGAGGGGGGATGAAGAACAGGTGTGATGGGAGGGGGGATGAGGGACAGGTGTGATGAGAGGGGGGATGAGGAACAGGTGTGATGGGAGGGGGGATGAGGAACAGGTGTGATGAGAGGGAGGGTGAGGGACAGGTGTGATGAGAGGGGGGATGAGGAACAGGTGTGATGAGAGGGGGGATGAAGAACAGGTGTGATGGGAGGGAGGATGAGGAACAGGTGTGATGAGAGGGGGGATGAGGAACAGGTGTGATGAGAGGGAGGGTGAGGGACAGGTGTGATGAAAGGGGGGATGAGGAACAGGTGTGATGAGAGGGAGGATGAGGAACAGGTGTGATGAGAGGGAGGATGAGGATCAGGTGTGATGAGAGGGGGGTGAGGAACAGGTGTGATGAGAGGGAGGGTGAGGATCAGGTGTGATGAGAGGGGGGTGAGGAACAGGTGTGATGAGAGGGGGGTGAGGAACAGGTGTGATGAGAGGGAGGGTGAGGATCAGGTGTGATGAGAGGGGGGTGAGGAACAGGTGTGATGAGAGGGAGGGTGAGGATCAGGTGTGATGAGAGGGGGGTGAGGAACAGGTGTGATGAGAGGGGGGATGAGGATCAGGTGTGATGAGAGGGGGGTGAGGAACAGGTGTGATTAGAGGGAGGGTGAGGATCAGGTGTGATGAGAGGGGGGTGAGGAACAGGTGTGATGAGAGGGAGGGTGAGGATCAGGTGTGATGAGAGGGGGGTGAGGAACAGGTGTGATGAGACGGGGGATGAGGAACAGGTGTGATGAGAGGGGGGATGAGGAACAGGTGTGATGGGAGGGAGGATGAGGAACAGGTGTGATGAGATGGAGGATGAGGAACAGGTGTGATGAGAGGGAGGATGAGGGACAGGTGTGATGAGAGGGAGGATGAGGGACAGGTGTGATGAGAGGGAGGTTGAGGAACAGGTGTGATGAGAGGGAGGATGAGGGACAGGTGTGATGAGAGGGGGGTGAGGAACAGGTGTGATGAGAGGGGGGTGAGGGACAGGTGTGATGAGAGGGAGGATGAGGGACAGGTGTGATGAGAGGGGGGTGAGGAACAGGTGTGATGAGAGGGGGGTGAGGAACAGGTGTGATGAGAGGGAGGATGAGGGACAGGTGTGATGAGAGGGAGGTTGAGGAACAGGTGTGATGAGAGGGGGGTGAGGAACAGGTGTGATGAGAGGGGGGATGAGGAACAGGTGTGATGGGAGGGCGGATGAGGAACAGGTGTGATGGGAGGGGGGATGAGGGACAGGTGTGATGAGAGGGGGGATGAGGAACAGGTGTGATGGGAGGGGGGATGAGGGACAGGTGTGATGAGAGGGGGGATGAGGAACAGGTGTGATGGGAGGGGGGATGAGGAACAGGTGTGATGAGAGGGAGGGTGAGGGACAGGTGTGATGAGAGGGGGGATGAGGAACAGGTGTGATGAGAGGGGGGATGAGGAACAGGTGTGATGGGAGGGAGGATGAGGAACAGGTGTGATGAGAGGGGGGGGTGAGGAACAGGTGTGATGAGAGGGAGGGTGAGGGACAGGTGTGATGAAAGGGGGGATGAGGAACAGGTGTGATGAGAGGGAGGATGAGGAACAGGTGTGATGAGAGGGAGGATGAGGATCAGGTGTGATGAGAGGGAGGATGAGGAACAGGTGTGATGAGAGGGAGGATGAGGAACAGGTGTGATGAGAGGGGGGTGAGGAACAGGTGTGATGAGAGGGAGGATGAGGATCAGGTGTGATGAGAGGGGGGTGAGGAACAGGTGTGATGAGAGGGGGGATGAGGAACAGGTGTGATGGGAGGGAGGATGAGGAACAGGTGTGATGAGAGGGGGGATGAGGAACAGGTGTGATGAGAGGGGGGATGAGGAACAGGTGTGATGGGAGGGAGGATGAGGAACAGGTGTGATGAGATGGAGGATGAGGAACAGGTGTGATGAGAGGGAGGATGAGGGACAGGTGTGATGAGAGGGAGGATGAGGGACAGGTGTGATGAGAGGGAGGTTGAGGAACAGGTGTGATGAGAGGGAGGATGAGGGACAGGTGTGATGAGAGGGAGGATGAGGGACCGGTGTGATGAGAGGGAGGTTGAGGAACAGGTGTGATGAGAGGGAGGGTGAGGAACAGGTGTGATGGGAGGGAGGATGAGGAACAGGTGTGATGGGAGGGAGGATGAGGAACAGGTGTGATGAGGGGGAGGATGAGGGACAGGTGTGATGAGAGGGAGGATGAGGAACAGGTGTGATGGGAGGGAGGATGAGGAACAGGTGTGATGGGAGGGAGGATGAGAAACAGGTGTGATGAGAGGGAGGATGAGGGACAGGTGTGATGAGAGGGAGGATGAGGAACAGGTGTGATGGGAGGGAGGATGAGGAACAGGTGTGATGAGGGGGAGGATGAGGAACAGGTGTGATGAGAGGGAGGGTGAGGAGCAGGTGTGATGAGAGGGAGGGTGAGGAACAGGTGGGGTGAGACGGAGGGTGAGGATGAGGTGTGATGAGTGGGAGGAACAGGTGTGATGAGAGAGAGAGGATGAGGAGCAGGAGAATAAGGCATTCGCTGTATTTTCCCAAGATATAAAAAAAGTCTAAATATGGCCCCGATGACGTCTGACATCCAAAGGAACGCGCCTCGTTACGGGGATTACCCTCGGGATGCAAATCCTGGGGCACGCTTCGTCTTCTGAGTCAATGTCGCGTTGATTCAGCAGAGAGCTTACGGCGGCCACTGAACGGTGGATCGTAAAGTTGAAAGAGAGAACGCAAACAAAAGAACGCCTTTACGATTCCTCAACGCCCACCTCGAGTCGCGTGACGCGTGCAACTGGCGACTCGTGGCGCTCACTGCGTGGGCCAATTGGCATCCAGGGGGGGGCAGGGGGGGAAATTTCAAAGTTAATCGTTACCGAAATGCAAATCCTGACCTCGTGCCTCCCGTGTGGGGAGGCGGGGAGCGTGAGGAGGACGAAAAGTATGAGACGAAGAGGTGAGGAGGAGGAGGGGGAGGGGAGGAGGAGGGGGAGGGTGAGGGGGCGTGATGTCTCTAATGCCACGGATTACGAAGACCAAGGAACAACACGTGCAATGATGACATCTGACAAGTGCGCTTAAGAAAGGGTGGACGTGCGCACGCTCTGAATTCCACTGAAAAACAGAGGCACGCGTGGATTGAGAAAGAGAGAGACACGCGTGGATTGGAGAAGACACGCGCAGGCTGGGGCATCGTATTGACCGGGCAGATCTGTCAGCGGCCTTTGGGCAGGACCGGTCCCTAGACGGTGACGGTGGCCAATGGTCGAGACTCACGACGGAGTAGCAGCCAAAGGAGGCAACGCGCCCGAGAGGATGTCCACCGCATATATAAATATATCGATGAGACCATCTCGTGTGCAGACGGGTCCGAGATGGATTGTTGCGTTGTCAAAACCGTGCGTAAAGGCGACGGCGTGGGGGTGGTGGGGGGGGGGAGGCGTTCACCCAGCACTGGATAGACCATGGCAGCCGATTTATTGGAGGTGGTGGTGATGCAATGCGCGTGATTGTGTTACGCCACAGGTGGCGGAGAGACGGGGTCTGTCACGCGGGCGGAGACGCCAAGGGCGACCCCAGCCTCTCCCTCTGCCCGAGGCGGATTCCTCCTCGGGGCTGAGCCGCGGTGACTGCGCCCTCATTCCGTTTGCGTGGGGGTCACAATGCGTGGGGGGGGGGGTCACAATGCGTGGGGTGGGGGGGTCACTCACCCCCCCCCCCCTCTGCGTGGGAAGGGGGAATTTGATGATGATGATGATGATGATGATTCTCCATCATCAGCACATGCTTCTACTGCTGCTGCTGTGATCTCACTCCCGTGGCGACATCAGCTGAGCACGGGGCTGGGCTCTTTACGCATTACGCAACATTCGTGATCCATCAGCAGGCATGCTGTGTCCACCACTGGAATAAACACTCCCATGACGCTGCAGGTAATGCTTACGGAAGCTTCACCCTGATCCAGAAATGTTGATGCTAATAAATGATTAACAACAAAGATAACGAGATACCGATGACGACGATGCCGACAACAATCGCTGCTGGCCAAGATAATTATTATTATTATAATAATGATGATGCTGATTATACTGCTGCTGATATGACGATCATGCAAATTCGCCACTGGGCATGCGCGACGTCACAACACGAGGGAATTTCGACCTCGCGTCACCCTCCATCACCGCTGCCAGCTCTGCCACTCATCTCCGCGGAAGCGGACAACATTCTGGGATCTCGCCAGCTCTCTCGTTTGTTTATAGCAAGGCTCGCGACCGCCTCGTTGCATCACGATTCTCGCTCCGTGGCTCCCCCAACTCCCCGCCATACGGGAGTCTCCGCAGCTCGGTCGGCTTTTGTTCTTTGTGTCTTCGATCTTAAGAGTGAGTTGTCGTTCATTGAAGGCGTCGGTCGCGGCTGAACGCTCGCCTTGCGGTGACGATTGCTGAGTCGATATTTCAGATGCCACTTTTAGTCCACGCTGCTTTGAGGTGTATCGCATTCAATGGGAAGGCTTGGCAGTATAAACAAACCATCATTATCATCGTATGTTGATGATAATTATGATGACGATAATATGCTGGTAATGATCATTATGTATGTATGTTGAACTTCTTTCGCACCGTATGTAGCCAACAGTGCTAACTGGAGGTGCGGGGGAAGGACAACAAACTAACGCACGCAAAAAAGGAGTTTAAAATCTAGATTCAAGAGTGCATAGTTCAAGTGGCTTCTTAATAACGGAGGGAACTACGTTCCAGACGGCCCTTTCTGTTGATGAAGGTTGAGCAACACATGTTATTGATCACGGGTTGATGACACTGTAAAAGAGGAGTTGGAGACGACCCAACCACCGCGTCTCAATATTCACGGCCCACTCTGACGAGCAGAGGAAACAGGCCCCAACGGGAGGTTGTCCGTAAAGCGGAGACGGAGCCGTGAATTGTGATCTGTGCAGGAACGGGGAAGAGTTGGTATCATCGATACGGACTCGGAAGAATCGGTTTGTCGAAAATTGCCATCCCTGATTTTTAATTTTGCGCATTCGGATTTTGACTTCCAACGTTTTTGCTGCCTTGTTTAAATTAAAGTCATTCGAATGATCATCTCCCGTGGTGTGTTTCCATGTATTGTCGCAATATTAACGACGACGATGCATGACGGTTGGTGAATAACGATTGAGCTATGGATATGCGAACAGATGACGGCGAATACATTCGTCTAGAGACTTAAATGGTTAAATTCCTGACAATTTCACAACATTTGTGAAAGTGCATGTATATATATGATGACCGCTTGTATGTCAAATGTAGTCTTTTTTTGTATCAAGGCAGGGTATGACATTACCTCGAAGCCTCCGGGCAGAATGGGTGTTGTAACAGGTGGATATTAAGTCCGCACTTTCCTGTGACACCTTTTCAAACCAAGGCAGGGTAATGGGCACCACCGTGACGCCTCCAGGTAGGATGAGAGTTTCTCAACATCCTGTGGGCGATTCGCGGGACCTTTTCGTTACCCCCCTCCTCCCCAACGCCCCAAGTGCTGACTTCCACAATAAAGGTTATGCTGCGTTAGAGAGCGTCAACATAAATGTGTCTGAACGCTGAATTCCTTGCGACGCGGGTAGCCACCAGCGCCGACTGCGATTGATGGATGTGTTTCAGGGAGGGCGAGGCAGTTAGTTGCCGTCGTTGTTGTTATTGCGTGGCTGTGTGTTAAGTATAAAACATGTTTCCCATAAACGTGAATTTCAATAGGGGGCAAAACAACGATTGCCTCGTGGTGACGAATCGTCGGCGAATGATGCGGAAAACTCCGGCAGCAAAAAAAAAATCAAATTTTTCGAACTTCACTTTCGAAGCGGACCGCGAACCTCAAATGATTTGCGCCGCCCTCCGTGATCACCCCCCCCCCCCGCCCCCCCTCTCCTTCGTGATCCGTGGATCAAAATAAATCACCCGAGAACCCGGCAGCGAGAGCAGTTGATGCGAACGCTGCCGTCCGCCGGTTCGGGGCCGGGGAAGGCGAAACGCGCTCCGCACCTGCCAGGGACGCCGAGTTCGCTTTGCCGGTCGCAGCCACCGTCGGTGACGGATATCTGAATCGACAAAGCGTAGGAATGCCTCAATTGAGCAGTGTAATGACACAGGAATTAAAACGATTGCCTTAATTAACAAGAACGCCACCGGGCAAACTCCACGCACCGTGGCGCGCCACTCCCAATCCACATTCGATCGGCCGACTCCACCTCGGCGGAGTATCCCAGCATCGAGTGAACAACCCTTTATCAAACACGCCGCGGGCACCTCTCACCCACACGCCCACCCAGCCACCCAGCCACCCAGCCACCCGTCCAGCCACCCGTCCAGCCACCCAGCCACCCGCCCAGCTACCCAGTCACCCACCCAGCCACCCACCCAGCCACCCAGCCACCCACCCAGCCAGCCACCCAGCCACTCACCCAGCCACTCACCCAGCCACCCACCCAGCTACCCAGTCACCCACCCAGCCACCCACCCAGCCACCCAGCAACCCGCCCAGCCACCCACCCAGCCACCCACCCAGCCACCCAGCCAGCCACCCAGCCACCCACCCAGCCACCCACCCAACCACCCAGCCACCCAGCCACCCAGCCACCCAGCCACCCAGCCACCCGCCCAGCTACCCAGTCACCCACCCAGCCACCCGCCCAGCCACCCAGCCACCCACCCAGCCACCTACCCAGCCACCCAGCCACCCACCCAGCCACCCACCCAGCTACCCAGTCACCCACCCAGCCACCCACCCACCCGCCCAGCCACCCAGCCACCGACCCAGCCACCCACCCAGCCACCCAGCCACCCACCCAGCCACCCACCCAACCACCCGCCCAGCCACCCAGCCACCCACCCAGCCACCTACCCAGCCACCCACCCAGCCACCCACCCAGCCACCCAGCCACCCACCCAGCCACCCACCCAGCTACCCAGTCACCCACCCAGCCACCCAGCCACCCACCCAGCCACCCACCCAGCCACCTACCCAGCCACCCAGCCACCCACCCAGCCACCCACCCAGTCACCCACCCAGCCACCCACCCAGCCACCCACCCAGCCACCCAGCCACCCACCCAGCCACCCAGCCACCCACCCACCCAGCCACCCACCCAGCCACCCAGCCACCCACCCAGCCACCTACCCAGCCACCCAGCCACCCACCCACCCAGCCACCGGCCCAGCCACCCAGCCAGCCACCCACCCCCACCCAGCCACCCACCCAGCCACCCACCCAGCCACCCGCCCAGCCACCCAGCCACCCGCCCAGCCACCCACCCAGCCAGCCACCCACCCACCCAGCCACCCACCCAGCCACCCACCCAGCCACCCAGCCACCGGCCAAGCCACCCACCCAGCCACCCAGCCAGCCACCCAGCCACCCACCCAGCCACCCAGCCACCGGCCAAGCCACCCAGCCAGCCACCCACCCCCACCCAGCCACCCACCCAGCCACCCACCCAGCCACCCAGCCACCCACCCAGCCACCCACCCAGCCACCCAGCCACCCAGCCAGCCACTCACCCAGCCACCGGCCCAGCCACCCAGCCAGCCACCCACCCCCACCCAGCCACCCACCCAGCCACCCAGCCACCCACCCAGCCAGCCACCCCCACCCAGCCACCCACCCCCACCCACCCAGCCACCCAGCCACCCACCCAGCCACCCAGCCAGCCACCCACCCAGCCACCCCCACCCACCCAGCCACCCAGCCAGCCACCCACCCCCACCCAGCCACCCACCCAGCCACCCAGCCAGCCACCCCCACCCACACAGCCAGCCACCCAGCCAGCCAGCCAGCCACCCACCCCCACCCACCCAGCCACCCAGCCAGCCACCCAGCCACCCCCACCCACCCCCACCCACCCAGCCACCCACCCAGCCACCCAGCGCCTCCAACCCTCGCCAATCTCCAAATGATCTCTAGGGTCGACCCATCCCATTTACCCCCCCCCCCCCGTCCACCCTTTCCCACACCAGCATCATCTTAGATCGCGTAGGTGTAAATGTGTCGTGACCTTCCACCACCCAACACAGTCAATTAGTAAGGGATTTGTCACGTAAACAAAAGGCCAAATAGTTACTACTTCAGCCCACCGGTGTGTTGGAGAGTAAATCCACAACATTTATAATTTTAGTACTTACTGATTGGATGTGTCGGGTGGTGGAGGGGATACGCCACATTTATTACCTACGCGATCTAACCCAAAAACCTTAATTATGAATAATATTGGTCGCAAAAGCCTACGTGTTAAACTGGAGAAGGGTCATTGCCCGAAACGCCGCCTATAATTTATTTGTCCGATGTTTAGGCCACGGTGTTATTGAGACGGGTCGTGTTGAGTTTGTTGTTGTTGTTGTTGTTAATTGTGCACAACTGCCTTAAAAGGGAATATATCATCGGCGACGTTTCGAGCAACGAAGTGAATTCACTGCGGGTAGCCCGTCGCCGTGAGTCGGAGTGATCGAGTATGCGAGGAAAGGTCGCAGACGATGGAAAGAAATGCGAACGCGCAGTTGATGCGGGAGAGGGCGCCAGCTCATGATGACAGGCATCTTCAGGATCGTAAAGCTGATTCGGAATTATGAGACGCACCACAACTCCCCCCTCCCTCCCAAAAAAAGTGTGCCCCGCTATCAATAAAGTTATTATACAAATCTGGTCACTCACAAACACACGCAGCAACCGGATTATAAGACGCACCTCCAAATTTGTGCCCCGGTGTCAATAAAGTTATCATACAAATCTGGTCACTCACAAAGACACGCAGCTACCGGATTATAAGACGCACCTCCAAATTTGTGCCCCAGCATCAATAAAGTTATTTTACAAACCTCTTCACTCACACAGCTACCCGATTATAAGACGCATCCACCCACAAACGTGTGCTTTGAATGACATGGGGGGAAAAGTGCGTCTTATACTCGCCGATTTGAAAAACGCCATTGCCCTCTGTGGAGTGGTGGGCATAGTGCAGTTCATTTGCACGATCTGGGTTTCATTGCCGGGCCACGGCTAACACCAGTGGCGAGTGCTACCTGGCCAGGTCCCGAGGATGTCTTCCCCGTCACTGGATTGGAAACCCATTTCTGTGCAACTGCTTTTGTGCGTGTACCGTATCTCGTCGTTCTGTACCCGCACCTCTGAGGAGCACAGGTGGCTAACGTCCGGTGAGCAAACAAGTTCAAGGTACGGTACCGTACGTACACGGACCGAGGTGGTGAAGTATGGACAATTGGTGGAGCAATTCTAAGGGCCGACGCGACGATGGGAGGGAGAGAGGGGCGATAATCCTGCAGAGGATTATAAGTCACAGAAATTCTAAGTCGTCTTGTGTCAATCGCCCCGTGATTATGAATACGACTGTCATCATCATCATGCAAAGGGTTTATATATGATATCGGGCATATGTCAGTGTAGTTGGGCTGGACACCAGATGATAACTTAAAAGCCACGTTTATTATTTTTCAGTGAACAACATCACGGCATGGGCATAAAAACGCACGTATCTTACAAATTAAATTAATACATTTTTACAAAGCGCAACCTTGTCTCACTTCGGCCGTCCTCGCCCTCCACATTGGCGAGCCGACAAAGGATCGATTCACGATTATTCAACAGCTACGTACGCCAAATCGGAGTGCGCTCACGCAGCCATGCGACCTATTCGCCTTTACGCGAGGGCTGCGGCGACCGACGGACGAACGCGTGGGTGCTCGCGGTGGCATTCCAAGGCAAATGGGTTTTGGTGGATCCACGCAAAGAGTCGATGCTCCCCAAGCCCCGCTGGGCCACGCGCAGAGGGAGGCCACGACAGTGGCATTAGAGGAAGAGGGTTCACGGAGCCGTCTGTGCAACGCTCTCTCTCTCTCGCATGCCAAACGCACAAGGTGCCTCTCTCGTTTGTGCAACTTGCGAGTTCATATCACGAAGCAAAGGCACAGCCCTGCAATTGTTCACACCCACGTCACTGCTGGAGGAAGAGGCCTCCACTAGAGGGAGCTCAACAAATCAGAGCCCCCTCTCTCCCCCCCCCCCCACTCTAGGAGAGGGTACCTTGGCCTACTCTTCCACGTTGGCTAGACATCTTGGAGGAAGCAAGAGTAGCCACATTTCACCACACGAGAACGATGCTGATCGCTTCACTCTGGGAGTCAATACGGTAATGAATTAGTCCTGTACATTGAAATAGAAATGCATGCGAGTGTCAGGTAAGGCAACGTGAGTCTATGTAGTTATGCAATGGAAAGCGTACGATTGCACTAATACAATGCGCGAGTCAATGCAAGTTTAACCGACGCAGTGCCATGGAATTCAATGCAATGTGAATCGATGCAATCTGAATCGATGCTATGTGAATCGACGCAATGCGAATCGACGCCGGGCGGTTGGTGTCCAGTTCTCGGTGGTCAAGCGACCCCGCTGGGTCACGCCACCTCCGACGCTCCGTCCTCCTGGGAGCCCGCGACACCCGGGTTCGAGTCCTGGTTGAGAATCTCGCGATCCTCCTCTTTCTCGTCGTCGTCGTCGAAGCCGACGTTTGTGAAACCGCCCCTGGGCGCGGGCTGCAGTCGAGCACGCACCTCCTCAAACATCGTGAGCACCTGCACAAAGATAAAGACAAAAGGGTCCACCCCTCAGTGTAGTCTACATAGAATGTTGGGTCAAGTGCTCTCGGTGAGCACTTTGGAAGGCCGTCACAGCGCACGAAGGGGGTGGTGGGTGGACGCCCGACGGGATTTGTCTCGCCAGTGCTGATGTTTACAGGTATTAATCTTTAAGGCCGAGTCGACCTAGGGGATGTGCAAGATCGGGTGAGAAATTCGCTTGGCTGCGAGCGGGGTATCGAGATCGAGTCACCGGGTTCGTGGCACGGTGCGCCAACCGCTGCGCCACCACTCCCCACACACAGGCACAGAGTGACATCGTCAGTAACAATATTCTATTTTATCATCATCATCATCCGCGATCAATCCGCTGCTGAATGAAGGCCTTCTCAAGCCGTTGCCATGTCTCACGTTTCACGCGATGCAATGATCGGTCGAGGCATTGCCTCGTGGCCTTCGAGCATTGCGGGAGAAATCTGCGGCAGCCGCGCGCACCGAGTAGACATCCGCGGAAGCCGAGGCGTGCTCACCTTAGACTTGGGCACGAGGCCGACTCTGAAGAACTTGATGGCGCCCTCCTCGATCTTGGTGCAGTCCACCACGGTGGAGGCGATGTTCTCCGGGGAGGGGCCATCGCACAGCACCCCGTCCACCTGCATCATCGACATCATCATCGACGTCATCATCGACATCATCGTCGTCATCAGCATCTATTCAATCAAGAAAGTCTACCGGTACCACCACCGCCACCATAACCATCAACATCACCGAGTCAGTCAAGGGAGACTACCACTACAACCATCGTCATCATCGTCAAGACTGCCACCATCACCGTTGTCATTATGGGAGCCTACCACGACCATCACCCCCCCCACCCCCCCACCACCCCTTCCACCACCACCCCCACCGCCCCCCCACCGCCACCCCACCCCCCGCCCCGTACCTGTGCCCCCAGCTTGGCGTACACCTGGTTGTGATGAGTCGTGTCCGCTTCCCCCGTGGGGTTCGCTGACGTCACCGCGATGGGGCCCACCTGGGGGAGGGGGGAGGGGGCACGGGACCCGCGTTAGTGGGGGGAGGGGATCGGAGGGAGCGAATTTGGGGATCAGGGGGTTAGAGAGTGGGGGGGGGGGGGGTGCGGTGGATGGGAGAGGGTGGGGGGAGCACGCAGGGAGAATGAGGGGGGGGCGAGGAGGAGGGGATGGGGGGGGGTAGGGACAAGGCAGGGAGGGCGTGGGGTGGCAGAGTGGGAGGCAAGGATCAGGGGAAAGGGATCCGGAGTGAGTGAGAGACGGAGGGAGTGAGGAGAGGATGACAACAGGGAAAGAGGGGATTGGGGGAGCAGGGAGGCAGGTTTGGGATCAGGGGGAGCAAGCGAGGGAGGGAGGGAGGGGTGGGGGGGGGCTGTCACCAGGTCGATGAGCTGCGTGGTGACCGTGCAGTCCGGGTAGCGCACCGCGATGCTGTCCGGAGTGCCGATGAGCGACGCGGCGTCGCCCATGCCCAGGCTGTCCACCCACTCCCCTGCTCGGCGACAAAGACAAAGACCCCCCGCGTAGCCTTAGCGGACTCTTGGGGCAAGTGCCGCTAGCGAGCGGCGACTGCAAAGGCCGCTCCGCTGCTGGGAGACGCGCACGCAGGGGACGTCCACGGAGGAGATGGAGCGGCGAGGGCGGCTCGCGTGATAGGCGCTGCGCGGATCGTCGCATCGCGAGAATGCGACAGACGATGACAGCGGTGGATAGATCGTGCCCGCTGATGAGTATGCCGCAGCTGATGATGGTTGTGCCGATGATGACGGTGATGCTGATGACGGTTATGATGATGCTGCTGGTGACGGTGACGCCGCTGGAGGTGGTGATGATGATGATGAGGTTTCTGCGCACGCAGAGCCGTACCCCTCTTGATGACGAGGCTGACGGACGAGGGCCACGCGGCCTCCATGAGGCCCCAGAGCAGCGGCGAGAAGAGGTGGCGCACCGGCTCCAGCTGTCGCGTGCCCGAGATCCACAGCGACATGGGCCGGTGCTCCGCCTGCTTCTTGCTCCTGCCGAGGGACGGGGGGAGGGGGGCGAGGTGAGGCGAGATGAGGGAGGAATGGAAGCCACAAGGTGGTGCACTACTCGCTCCGAGAGTCCCCAAAGGTGGTTGTTCGTCTTGTGTCGCGATGCGCTCAACTCTCTGTCTCAACTCTCTCTCTGTCTCAACTCTCTCTCTCTCTGTCTGTCTCAACTCTCTCGATCTCTCTCCCATAACCTCTGCTCCTTCTCTCTGCCTCTCCCGACTCTCCCTCTACTCTCCATTTTCCTCTTTCTCCCATCTCCACTCTCCACTCTCTCCTCTCTCTATGCCCCCCTCTACCCCTCCCCCCCATGCCGCGTGTCTCCCCGCACCTGTACGCCTTCCTCACGGCCTCGGGGCGGTTGCACGCGGCCACGAGCACGTACACGGTGTCCGTGGGCACCCCGCACGTGCCCCCGTTCTTCATGATCTCTGCGGGGGGGAGGGGGGGGGGGGCAGTGGTCAGGGTCACAGCGCGACGGGCAGGTCAGTAGTAGAACGGGCAGCGCGAACATGCAGAGAGAATGTGTCATCGTCGGAATCTTTATTTAGACTGCACGAGGAATCCGATGAGCTGTGAAGCTCTTTCTCACAGATGTCCAGTATGGGCGGGTCAGCAAGTTACGACATCATCCTGACCACTATCATCAGAATTATCAGGATGATAATCAGGATGGTGATCATCATCCTGTCACTTTCGTGATCATCATCCTGATCATCAGAATGATCACAATCACCATCATGGTGTTATGCGCACAGTGACAGTGATCACGGTGTCGCTCACATCTCCTCCCATGCCCATCCCTCCCTCGCATCCCCCACTACCCCTCCCCCCCCGGTCCATTACCTGCGATCTGCTGCACGGAGGAGGCCTTGCGCGACGGCAGGTGCGGGCAGGAGGCGTGCGCCGCGCCCGCGGGGCCCCCCAGCTGCATCCAGGGCTTGCCTGCGGGCAGCGCAAAGCGGTGCAGCGTCTGCGCGGAGAGCGACGCCGCGAAGCAGTAGCAGCTGACGAGGCCGAAGATGACGGTGACGGCCTCGTCATAGCGGCGCGGCAGCGCGCCGAGCGCCTCGAGCAGGAAGCTCACCATGATGAGCTCGAAGCAGAGCGCCGACGCGAACCACATCTTGCTGAGGAAGACGGCGCCCAGCGCCACGAACAGGTTGAGCACCATAAAGCAGATGACCCCCGCCGAGAGGTCGAAGCCGCGCTCGCCCGCGGCGGCGAGGCCCGCGTAGCGCGTCACCCCCCAGATGAGCCACATGAGGCTGTAGAAGACGAACGCCGTGCTCTCGAGCGTCTTGCCGCGCGAGAACGAGATGGCGCCCGCCGCGAACTGCAGCAGCCCGCCCGCCACCACCACCCAGGGCAGCACCAGCGTGCTCAGGGGCCCCGCCGCCGGGTCCGCCGGCGCCGCCAGGGTCATGCCGAAGGCGGCCAGGGCGTTGCACGCGTGGCCCAGCGACTCGGCGTCGGTGTAGCGTGAGTAGCCGAGCACGGGCGCCGCCGAGTCGTCGGCCCCGGCGAAGAGGTCCGGGCGGACGCCGATGCGGAACAGCGCCCTGGTGAGCAGGCCCTGGCCCTCGGGCAGCCGGTGCCGACCGCCCGCGAGGTTGAAGAGGCGCACGAAGAAGAAGGCAAGGGCGGCGAGGAAGACGGCGACGGCGGCGCGCAGCGACGCGACCCCCAGGAAGCCGATCGAGTCGGAGGCGACGGCCACGCAGGAGGCGGCGAGCACCAGGCCCACTGCCACCTCGGCCAGGCTGCGGTCGGCGGCGGCGAGGGACGCGACGAGGAAGAGCGCGGCGAGGACGACGGGAGCCGGGGGCGGCAGCAGGGAGACGGAGCCGCCCAGGACGCCGCCCTCGCCGTGCCACGCCCAGAGGCCCAGCTGCAGGCCGGCGCCGCTGCTGACGAGCGACGCGAAGGCGAAGAAGACGCCGCCGAGCGCGTCGTTGGAGCGGAACGAGAGCACCGAGACGAGCAGCTGCAGGGCGAAGGCGGCGCCCAGCCACGGCACCTGCCCCCCGCTCAGCTGCGCCGTGATGCCCAGCGCCCTGCAGCCCAGGACGCTGGCCGCGAGCGCGCACGCCGCGTACCCGGCCACCGCCGTCTCGTTGGCGTCTCCCGGGACGCGCTTCCTCCTCGCCGCGGCCTCTCCGCCGCGGGCCCCCTGCTTGTTGGAGCCGGCCGTGCCGGGCAGGCCCAGCGCGCCCCTGCTCAGGTAGTGCGCGATGCGGCCCGCGCCGTAGTAGAGGCCCACCAGGGCCACCACGAGGTAGCTGGCGGCCACCCCGGAGGAGCCGAATCCCGGCGCGGCGGCGGAGCCCGCGTAGAGGAGCGCGATGCGGTGCGAGAGCGCGAAGGCCACGGCGCCCGACATCGCGGCGAGCAGCGTGGGGCCCTTGACGAGGCCCACGAAGCAGAGGAGCAGACAGGCCGGGGCGAAGGCCACGAGGCCCGGGGCCAGGGCCAGCCGCGTGCTGTGCTCGTCGCGGCCGACCGCCCCCTGGCCCATGAGCACCATGATGACCCCCTGGCCGGCCCAGAGCGCCGAGAGGATGAGGCAGAAGTTCACGAAGACCGACGCCTCGCACTGGAGCCTGCGGATGGCTGTGGGGGTTGGGCGGGGGGAATAGGAGCGGATGAGAATAGCGCAAGGGCAGCGCGGCGATAACGAGGCGAGCACGGGCAGAATGTGAGTAGTGCAGATGGAGGGCAGCACAGACAAGAAGCACACGTGTTAACAGCACGGTGCCGCACACACGGAGTTTTAAAAGTGCGGGCTATCTGACCTAGTGGAAGTGGTGGGGAGATGTGGAGGGGAGGGGGAATGAATAGCAGGGCTCGATGTTATTTACTAGCAGTCCACACGTCCTTTGGACATGAAAGTCCGTCTGTCCATCTCTGCGCCCTCTATCTCAGCCAGCCAGCCAGCGAGCAAAACTTTCGTCTAGTATATTATGGGTATGACAATCCCCACAATGGCGCGCATGATGAGACTATGCGGTGACCATTGTCTATAGGTATATATAGGGTGTAACGCGCAGTTGAAAAAGAAAAAGAACAGGCTTCGTGGCAAAAATTACAGGAGGTGTTAAAATGTTCAAACACACCCATTGCAAAGCGTCAAGTCTGCATGAACGACACGTGCGTGTGGTAAGACACGCAATCAAACGTGCTCTGACAATGTACGCGTTTGTCCTTGAAACGGATTGACCTAGACCAGCCTCCATTATGGCCTTGTCTCACCAGTGTTAGACCAGAGGACGCCGAAAGGCGAACAGCACAAGGGCAATGCCAATAGGAAAGCACCAACAGCTCGGATTGAGCAGTTACATCTATGGGACCCATTTTTAAATCCTTTATATTAAGTTCACTTGCTTGCTTGCTTGCGCGCTTATGACCGTGCAAATCTTTCGGTCGTTTTTTAACCCACTTCCCGTGATCCAATCGAGCTGACATTTTGCACACAGACTCGTTGTGCGTGACAATTTATTTTCGTGAATTTTTTTTTCCAAAATTTTACACTTTTTAGGAAAAAATCAATTATATTTAATTACCAATTGCTTAATGGTGGCAGGCAATCATCTGACCCATAGGTGGCAGCCATCTCAAGCCAGAGGACGAGAGGACTCTAGCCGCCACGCATATAAAGGATTTATAGTGAAAAACGTTGTTTTTACGGGTTAATTTTTTGCCGATATCGTGATGATGGAGTGACGCTGCAGTGGAGGTGGTTAGACACCAGGTGGCATCGCCTAACACGTTTCTTGCCACAATTTAAGAGGTAAAAAAAAAATACTGCACTTTATTTTTTATCACGAATAAATTGTTGTTTATTTATGAAAAAATAAATACTTCACCACGCTGGTCAGTGTCGGTTTGTTAAGTGGGGGGTTTGGGGGGGGGGAGATATGGATTGAATGGGACAGACGCTGCTGATATTGGTGGTGACTCGTGGCGTTCACAGCGCAATGCGCCGATCACCACGCCACCGTCCATCCAATTGTTTTAAATGACTTGTGAACATTGGCTCTCAAACCCCCCTTTCCAAAAAACAAAAATCCCCCGTGTAGCCGTTACAGACTGCTGAGGCAAGCGCTGTAAGCGAGCAGCACTTGTGAAGGCCGGTACGGCGCAAGACGGGGTGGGGTGGCCAGCACCACGCCCGGCCGACTTTGTCCAGACGCAAAAAAAGAACAAAGCTCCCACGTGTAGCCTTTACAGACTGTTGGGGCAAGCGCTGTAAGCGAGCATCACGTATGAAGGCCGGGTACGGCACACGACGGGGTGGGTGGCCAGCACCACGCCGCACGGATTTTAGTGGCGAGGGTCAGGGCCTGGCGGGTTGAGGGGGTGGTGGAGGGGTGAGGGGGGACTGCTCCCCCACCCCAGACCACTTAGGAGCTTCGCCTGCCCGGCACCCTTCCTAATGACGCTGCTGTGAAGAAGGGGACCCCCCCCCCACAGTGAAAGCCAATAGGAGTTGAGATTGAGGCTCCGCGGGCGTGGCAAGGGCAAAATGTAAACGAAAGCCATGTAAATATAACGTGTCTAGATCTACAAGTAATATTTAAAAATACTTTTTTTAAAACACGCTTCAATGAAATGTACCCGACTCGTAATGGGCAGAACTCCACGACTCCAGGAAGTGGCCCCGAGGCTTACCATAACGTAAGGGGCCGTGGTGATTTACAGCCAACGTTAGTTGAGCGTGGCCAATTAGACCCAAGCCGAAACATTAAATATAAAATGAATGTTTAAAAATACTTTTTTTTGGATATAATATAGTATTGTCATCAGTATGACATAAGTATACCAAGTTTGCAGTCGATACCACATTGGGAAGTGGGTTAAAATTGAGTTACAAGATTTGAGAATACGACAACAACAACAGAGTGAGTTAAATAAAAGCGTCTAAAATGATCTAAATCCTCCCGTAAATCACGTGACTTGTGTGCCCCCCCCCACTCAGAATCGCTCCCCTCTCCCCGCTGCCCACTGTGAAAACAGACGCCGCTCCGTGAAGCAGCAGTAGCAGCAGTGTAGTCGAGGCCCCGATGTAGCCTCCTCCTCCCCATCCTCATCTCTCCTGACCCACTGCTCCTCTCATTTCCCATCCTATTCCTGTCCAATCTCATTCTTCTGTCTTCTCCGTCCCATTCCTTCTCTCCGTTTCCACGGATTACAACTTCCTGTGACCCGACTGCCCTTTCCGTGGTGCGCGTCTGGGTAGGAGCCGACCAATCCTAGCAACCAGTTTGCGCAACTTAGTTGCGTGCAATTGCTTCGCTTACGTGTGGGCATCTCTGCAACTAGTTGTGCAACCGATTGCTGCCGCGTAGGCAGCCGACTTCGATGTGTAGGCATCGATCTGCTCAGCGATTTGCAGCGACGAATCTCAGCACGTGTTGCACATTTGCCAGCAGATAAGAAATGTCATTTTTTGCACAACTACTTGCTCAGATTTGGACAAAGCAGTTGTGCGCGATTAACCGAGGCCGCGCGCGAGATTTCGGTAGCGCAACCGATTGCTGCTCGGGTGTGGAACAGACTTTGGTCTCCACCCCCCCCCGCCACCCCCCAACGGCAGCCCTCGCCCGCAGTGCGGAGGAGGATGAGTGGGAGGAGGAGGAGTGGGAGGAGGAGGAGTGGGATGAGGAGGAGGAGTGGGAGGAGGATGGAGGAGTGGGGAGGAGGAGGAGTGGGAAGGAGGAGTGGGAGGAGGAGGAGTGGGAGGAGGAGGAGTGGGAAGGAGGAGTGGGAGGAGGAGGAGGAGTGGGATTAGGAGGAGGAGTGGGAGGAGGAGGAGGAGTGGGGAGGAGGAGTGGGAGGAGGAGGAGGAGGAGTGGGATTAGGAGGAGGAGTGGGAGGAGGAGGAGTGGGAGGAGGAGTAGTGGGATGAGTGGGAGGAGGAGGAGTGGGAGGAGGAGGCGAACCTGCGAATGCGAGGAGTGCGGAGACGACGAGCAGCAGCAGGCCCAGCGCCGTGGGCTCGAAGCGGCCCGGGGCGTAGCTCTCGATGGCGAGCAGCAGGGACCCTGCGGTGGGGGTCGTGGGGGGGATGGTGGTGGGGGGTGTCGGGGGGTGGGGGGTGGTGGGTGGTGGTGGGGGGTGGTGCGGGGTGGGGTTGGTGGTGGGTAAGTGGGGTGATGAGGGATGGTGGGGGGGGGGAGATGGGGGGGAGATGGGGGGGGAGATGGGGGGGGGAGATGGTGGGGGGTAGGGGGAGATGGTGGAGGGTTGGTGGTAGGTGGGTATGGTGGTGGTGGGAGAACGTGGGGAGGGAGAACGTGAGGGTTGGTGGGGGGATGGTGGGGGGTGTTGGTGGGGGGTGTTGGTGGGGGGTTGGTGGGGGGGATGGTGGGGGGGTGGTGGGGGGGTGGCGGTGCGGGAGAACGTGGGGGTGGTGGGGGTTGGGGGGGGGGGTGGTGGGGGTTGGGGGGGGGGGACGCCAGACACGCGGTGAGAGACGCCCACCCACACACTCCGCCAGTCGCCGGCATTCGCGGACTGCCGGGCTGAGCGCCGCCAGCCATCACCGGACACCGATGCTCATGCTGCTGCTGCAGGTTTACACTTTTCCGCTTCTCTTCGTTAGCAAGGGCGGCACGGCGCACGAGCTGGAGGCGTCGGTGTGACCAAGCACCACGCGTTCACGGCCGCCTTTGTCTCCCCAGTGCCGGTGTTTAGTACACACCGCAACGGCAAAACACACAAAGACAGAGATCGCCCGTATAGCTATAAGCGATTGTTGGGGTGTGGGGGGGGCAAGCGCTGTGAGCGAAGGACATAGGGAGGCCGACACGGCACACGAGGGAGTGATGTGGCCAGCACCACATCCGGCCACGTCTGTCTCCCAGTGGTGATGTTTAACACCGCCGAACCGGGTACTCGTTTTAGGCCGAGTCGACCTAGGAGAGGCCCAGGTAGGTTCAACTATTCGCCACGGTTTATTGGTGGCGAGCCGTAATCGAACTCGGGTCGTCAGGTTCGCGGCCGCAGTGCGCCAACCACGACACCACCGCTCTCCGTAACAGAAGTTGTTGTGGGTTAGATCGCGTAAACACAAATGTATCGTTAACGATAATTATAATACATTTTGGTCGCGAAAGCCTAAGTGTTAAACCACCGCTCTCCAACCACCACCACCAAGCACCGCAACCATCAACAACAACAGCAGCAGCAGCTTCTTACCTGCCGAGATGGACATGATTCCGACAGAGTTGTGCAGTTTTGGAGCCATCCTCTCCGCCTTCTGATCGCTCGCCGCACTCATAACTTCCTAAACGAGTTGATCGATACGATCTTATAATGAAGCCCGTGTCTTGTTGGTTTTCACGAATTACTCGTGAAAGAGCGTGTCCCCTGTGCCGCGTGTTTAAACCCTGTGCGATGAAAGTTCGCGGCGCTCTAGTTGAGCCGAGCGAGACGGCGGCTTGGTCAGCGGCGTGCGGAATGCGAGTAACTGATTCTCTCTCTTCGTGAGCAGCACCCCTAAGCCTCCGCCTCTATTTCTACACAGAGGAGGGCGGGGGCGTGGAGGGAGGTAGAGAGTGGGGGTGGGAAGGAGGTAGAGAGTGGGGCAGGGAGTGTGGGTGGGAGGGAGGACAGGAAGGAAGAGGAAGAAAGAAATGGAAGTTGGTGGTTGGAGGGAGGTGGTGTGGGCGGCGGTGGTGGAGGTGGGAGGAGGAAGCGGTGGGGGTGATGGCGGAGGGGAGAACGGTGGGGGGAGGGAGCAGTGAGTGGAGGTGTGTGACCTACGTCAGAGGTGAATAAGTCGATGGGCTCTGATGTCACCACCAGCCCAACCCCCCACCCACCACTCTCCTCCACTCCTTGCTCGCGTCCGCGTGCGAGGAATGTCCCGTGGGATTTCCCACGTGGGAATTCCTCGAGGGTCTTACTTTGTGCTGATTTATTTGTGTATTCGTGATGTCTCGGTGATGCGTCGTGGCGTGGAGCGGTGGTGCCGCGGACTGGCGCGCTCACGTGAAAATGATGAATGAACCCGGCCACCAGAGTTTGATTCGTGGCCACGGCTAACACAGTGGCGAGTGACTACTGAACCGGCCCTGACGCCCTCCCCCCCCCTCCCCCACTTCATTGTCCCGCACTGACCCAGCGAGGTGAAGTATGGTCAAGTAACCGCCCACGGACCTGTACGGCGTGAGGAGGCCATCATCCAGCAGTGGATTGACAATGTGCCCTAATGATCAACAATAGAACGTATCAAGGACAACGTTCTCTTTCACAATATGTGCGTAAAGTATCAATAATAGTAACGTTGCCCGAAACGTCGCGTATTATACACGTTTTATTGATATTGAGGTCACACACAGTGTTGCTATTAATGACGAATATGTTGAGATTTTATATATATTGGTGGGGGGTGTTAATTGTGCTCGTGCATCTGACTGCCAACAGAAGTAATTTCATTATCACCAGCATCATCATCAGCATCACCAGCATCATCACCGCCAGCATCATCATCAGCAGCAGCAGCATCACCATCATCATCACCAGCATCATCATCAGCATCACCAGCATCATCATCACCAGCATCATCATCAGCAGCAGCATCACCATCATCATCACCAGCATCATCACCAGCATCATCATCACCAGCATCATCATCAGCAGCACCATCACCAGCACCAGCATCATCATCAGCAGCAGCATCGCCAGATCATCACAGCACTGGCTGAGTTCAGTCGGTTACCGCTCGTGGCCACTGACGCTGCACATTGCCGGGCTGGAACTGAACTCGGCTCGCTGCTAACCATTGCGCCACCGCTCTTCACACAGCCACGGACTTGACAGTCCTTTGGAGAAATGCTGCGTACAACAAACCGACGTTTCGCGCGAGAACCCTTCAGCAGCGCACATAGAGGGCAGAGAGGATCGACCGGCTTGACTGACTTTGGGGACCTGGGCTCAAACGTTCACGTTGTTGAGACATATTGAGCAATGAACGGTCTTGAATCGGCATGGCAGTTCTGCAGCACATCGTCAGATATTTGAGAGACATCATGAGCAAAACAAATCACCGAATAGCCTGACCGCTGGCTTGACGGACACGCGGCATGAGATGCGTCAACTGTGTATTTGGAGTTTGCATTCTCTCGCTCTCTCTCTCTTCCCGTGGACGTGCGGATTTTTCTCCGGGTTCTCTGGCTTTTCCGTCCACGTTTAGAATCAAAATTTGCTTGAAGTATTTGGCTGCTATCAATGTCCACGTGATAAGCCACTTTCGTTGAGCTATCATTTGTGGCCAGGGCGCTTCTGAAAAGAAGCAAAGTTGGTGGTTGGAGGTAAGTAACACAAACATAGTTTAGTTGTATTTGTATATATTTGAAGTGATGTTTTTACCTTCCCGATACTTTCCACCCCTATCGTGTTTTTTTTCTCTCTCTCTCTCTCACCTATTGTTTGTTGTTGTAACGTTCTGACTTGCCCCGCGACTGGACATCCGTGAAAGAAAAAAGACAAAGAAGAGCTTCATAGCTCATCGGATTCTTCCTCCCAGCAGTTTCAGATTATCCCAGTAGCAAAAGTAGCTACACATGCTACGGGCCCGCACTTCCAAGGGCCCCGCGCTAAATGCTTCCAAGCTATAAATTCCGGTTCAGTGATTCCGCACTTTCCCTATTACTATAGTACTATACCGCCTTCAACTTTTTTGAACGACTGGGTGTTTAAGGTTAGCGATTTTATCTGGCCGTATAGCAAATAAAAAAATACAATTACTTTACTGTGCAAGTTAAAATTTAGTTTTAATATTTCAAACACATGCCACAGGCCACGCGCGAGTTTAATCCGGCACTGCTCCCAGCCTAAATATTCCGATGATTCCGATTCTCGCGCGCGCGCGCCGGCGGTTTGGCCTCAGTCGACCCGCGGGCCACGCGGGGCTGGTGACGTCACAGCGCTCATCAGGAGACGCGTCACCGCCTCTGCCGGCCGGACGAACGCGGAAGAATCTCTCGTTAACTCGCTCGGCTCGGCGATCGGGCTTCAACTGAACCTACGTTCAGCGATAGTTAGCAGCAGTTGCTGTTGTTGTTTTTTTGTTGCTTGTTGCTGCAACTGTTGTTGCTGCAACTGTTGTTAACGTAGCGAGCCAGGGTGTTGAGCGGAGAGCGAGAGAAGCGATGTTCGCGCTCAGGGTGGCCGCCTCTGCCTGCCTGCGTGTGCGCGGCGTGCAGGTTGGAACACACCAGCGACAACTCCACGCTGCCTCTCTCTCTCTCTCTCCACTTGTGTCTGTCTCTCTGCTGTGTCCTTCTTGCTGTGTCTCTCTGCCGTGTCTCCGCTCTCTCCACGCTGACTCTCTGGTCTCCGCCGTCTCTCTGCTGTGTCCTTCTTGCTGTGTCTCTCTGCCGTGTCTCCGCTCTCTCCACGCTGACTCTCTGGTCTCCGCCGTCTCTCTGCTGTGTCCTTCTTGCTGTGTCTCTCTGCCGTGTCTCCGCTCTCTCCACGCTGACTCTCTGGTCTCCGCCGTCTCTCTGCTGTGTCCTTCTTGCTGTGTCTCTCTGCCGTGTCTCCGCTCTCTCCACGCTGACTCTCTGGTCTCCGCCGTCTCTCTGCTGTGTCCTTCTTGCTGTGTCTCTCTGCCGTGTCTCCGCTCTCTCCACGCTGACTCTCTGGTCTCCGCCGTCTCTCTGCTGTGTCCTTCTTGCTGTGTCTCTCTGCCGTGTCTCCGCTCTCTCCACGCTGACTCTCTGGTCTCCGCCGTCTCTCTGCTGTGTCCTTCTTGCTGTGTCTCTCTGCCGTGTCTCCGCTCTCTCCACGCTGACTCTCTGGTCTCCGCCGTCTCTCTGCTGTGTCCTTCTTGCTGTGTCTCTCTGCCGTGTCTCCGCTCTCTCCACGCTGACTCTCTGGTCTCCGCCGTCTCTGCTGCCGCTGTATCCGCTGCATCTCCCAGCTGTGCCTCTCTTTCGTCTCTCCCCCATGTCTCTTCGCTGTCTCTCACGCTCTCTCTGCTGTGTCGCTCAGCTAATTATTTCCCTGTGTCTCTTTCGCTGTCTCTCTCCCCTGTGTCCCTCTGCTAACTCTCCACCGTGTCTCCGCGCCGTGCCTCCCCGCTCTGTCTACCTGCAAGTCCGTGTCTCCGTCCGTGTCCGTGTATTCTACAGACCGTGCGTGAAGTATATGGGCCTTTGTGTGTGTGTGTCGGCACGGTGAGGTTCTAACCGAGCCTGTGTTGCGTCTCTTCGCCGCGTGTCCCTTGCCCCGTGTCCCCACTCAATCGGGCACAGGTAGAGTTCACGGGGTCACCAGGTAGAGTTCACGGGGGTCACCAGGTAGAGTCAAGGGGTCATCAGGTAGAGTCAAGGGGGTCACCAGGTAGAGTCAAGAGGTCACCAGGTAGAGTCAAGGGGTCACCAGGTAGAGTCAAGGGGTCACCAGGTAGAGTCAAGGGGTCACCAGGCTGCGCTCTCTGAAGGGTGTCGAGAGGGTTTGGTGTTGGTGGTGGTGACTGTGTTGGCACTTGACCCACGCGTGCCCCCCATTAGCTCGGTTGACTGCGCACGGTGCGAAAGAAGTTCAGCGAACGTACACATCTGTCCGTCTCCCCCACACCTCCACGTGTCCACCCCCTCTCCGCCCACCCCCGTGTCTCAGGCTGTCTCGGCGCCGTGTCTCCTGGCGGCTCGCCACCGTCTCTGCTCGGCCTCGTCCTCCTCCTCCTCCTCCGCGCCCTTCGCTATCGACCGTCTGGACCACCTCGTGCTGACCGTGCGGAGCCTCGAGCACACCATCGCCTTCTACACGCGCGTGCTGGGCATGCACGAGGTCACGTTCAAGGTGCGTGCGCGTCTGTGTGTCTTGTGTGCGCGTGCACCTAGCCTGGCACAAGCGGTGTGGTGTGGCCGTTAGCGCGCCGTGCTACGAACCGTCAACGCCAGCGACGATTTTTTGAACCGGTCCTGGGCCTGCCCTAGATCGACTCGGCCTCAAATGAGTACCTGGTGCGGTGTGTAGTCAACATTGTGCCGTCGTCAGCGACGAATATTTAAACCGGTTCTGGTGGGGAGGGGAGTGGGAGGACGAAATTCAGCATTGGATCGATCATGCTCGATGATGATGATGGGAGTGGGGGGGGGCTAGGCGATAGGCTATGAAGGTGGGGGGGGTATTTAACTGGTGGGTGGGGGGGCAGAGGGGGTGCCGTGGTGGCGAGATGTTAACTACCTCGCCTGGCATACAGGAGGTCATGGGGGTTCGATCCCGACCCTGACGCCTGCTGCTGTATATTTGGATGCTGTACATTTTTACAATCTTGATTTTTTCAAATCAAGATTGTACATTTGGAGTATACGTGTCTCTCTCTGCCCGTGGTCGTGTTGCATTTTCTCCCCTCCACATTCAGAGCCGGAACATGCGTTGCTGAAAATTGCCGCGGCTGCTGTGAATGTCCACATGATACGCCAGTTCGTTGAGCTATCATCTGTGATAGCCAGCTATGTAGCTCAGTGTGGCCTCACCTGGTAAAATAAACAAAAAATTGTTGGAATAGTTTTGAGTCGTGTTGGGGCGCCCATGCTATGCGGTGGAGGAGGCAAGTGGCTTGATGGAGGCGTTGTTGAGTGGGGTCGAGTGATAACTCGATTGCTCCCGATGGCGGCGGCGGTGCAGGGAGGTCGCAAGGCGCTGGGCTTCGGGAAGCACAAGTTTAACCTCCACGAGGCGGGGAATGAGTTCGAGCCCAAGGCCAGGCTCCCGACTCCCGGCTCCATCGACCTGTGCCTCATCACGCACGCGCCCATCGGCAGCGTCGTGCGGCACCTGCAGGTAACCACGGCAACGTCTTCCTCCTCGTCGCCGTCGTCGTCGTGTTCGTCAACTTCATCATCGTTTTCTTGGTTCTTTCGGTAAAGTCACATAGAAGGGAAATAATAAAAATAAAACATATTAAAATAATTCTCACGACGTTTCGGCCACAACGCAAGCAGCCGTCCTCAGGTGAAAAGAACAGGTCGGTCGGAAAGACAGCGTCTGAAAGACCTGTTCTTTTCACCTGAGGACGGCTGCTTGCGTTGTGGCCGAAACGTCGTGAGAATTGTATTTTATTATGGTTTATTTTTATTATTTTATTATTTCCCTTCTACGTGACTTTACCGAAATAACCAAGAAGATGAATCCCTGCAGTCACGAAAGCTTTAAATAGAAAATAAAAATTCGTCATCGTTGTTTGAGTTTGTTGTCTTTCCGCTGCACCTCCGATTAGTGCGGTTGGCTGCGTGCGAAAGAAGTTCAACGTACATACGTGCATACGCATTGTCATTCCCGTAATAATCATCATCGTCGTCGTTATTGTTGTCATGACATTTTATAATAATTTTCAACATTATCGTTAATGTCAACTTCATTATCATCACCATCATCATCACATTCAACGTCAGCATCATTTCATGCAGCACCTTCAAGTAACACTACCTGTATCATAACACAGGTGTCGTGGCTCAACTCACTGAGATGACCTGCATATCACCAAAGCGCGTCGTCCCCACGTGTCTATCGCGCACACGCGTGTAATGCGCAGGAGTGTAATGCACACGCACACACACCCACCCACACACGCGCACACACCCACACACCCACCCACACACCCACACACGCACACACCCGTACACCCGTACACCCACACACACACACACCCACACACCCACACACACACACACCCACACACCCACACACACCCACACACACACCCACACACACACACACACACCCACACACCCACACACACCCACACACACACCCACACACACCCACACACACCCACACACCCACACGCGTGCCACGCGCAGGAGTGTAACGTGCCGGTGGAGGAGGGCCCCGTGATGCGGACGGGAGCCACGGGCCCCATCGTGTCCGTCTACTTCCGCGACCCTGACCACAACCTCATCGAGGTCTCCAACTACGATCACAGCGACCCCGACTCGTCCGCCTCGTCCACCTCGTCGGCCTGACACGCCACGCTCTCCACGCTCTCCACGCTCCTCGCCACGCTCTCCGACCGTGTCCCCACAACCGCGTCGACCCCCCCGCCTCCGGCCATGACCTTCGTCGAATTTGTCCGATGCACGACGCCGAGATTGATTTTTTTCGCACCTCTAATTCACGCTCACGACGATTTGTTTGTCTTGTGTTCTGCAATACGATTCCGTTAACTTGTGTGTGTGTGTGTTCGCCTTCCCCAATCTACGTGCTCGTCTTTCTGTTCATCGCAACCACGCAAGCTATCGGACCACCGTGTGGAATCATTGGAAAATTTGTTTGTAAAAAATAAATGCAATTGAAAGTGGATGTGTTCACGCGGTTCTGTTCGTGTTAACCACCCCACCCCCTCGTGTGCCGTGCCGGCTTTCAAAGATGCCCGCTAACAGCACTTGCCCCAACAGCCTGTTAAGGCTGCACAGGAGATTTTTGTCTTTGTCATCCCTGTGTGGAGGAGTGACGCAGTGGTTAGCGCACGGCGCTACAAACCCGGCGACCCGAGTTCGATTCCCACTCGCAGCCAATAACGAACATCTGAACCATTGCTGGGCTCCCCCCTAGGTTGACTCCGTCTTCAATGAGCGACTGGTGCTGTGTGTTGACATCAGCACTGAGGATACAAAGGCCGTGGTGCCAGCCGCACCATCCCCTCGTGCACTGTTCTGGCATTAATACTGCCTCGCAGCACTTGCCCCAACAGCCTGGTGAGGCTACACGGGGGATCTTTGTCGTTTATTTTCATAAAGGCTCCCCCAGCCTCACATAGCCTTCCTCTAACAGACACAGTCTCGTACAGTACGTATTCTACTTCAGTTATAACACACACTATACACTACACGACTGTACGTGGTCTAGTGCGTTCCACATATGGATTATATATAATACACAGCGGTTTCATTACAGCAACAACACATGCACGTGTTCCGTGTGTGTGTACAAACAACTCGGCATTTTATGCAAATTAAAACCACCAGTTCCAGAAGAACTGTCTTGTCAGTCGAGAGAAAATGTACGGATGTGTTTGAATGTGTTTTTTGTGTGTGTGTGTGGTGCATCTCCAACGTGGAGTTGAACACGTGGCGTTCAGCCTCGCCAAAATCCCGGCCGTACACCTCAACCTGCCAGATGAGGTCGACGGCACTGTATGCATCAGCTGTCCTCACCCAACCGGTCGGTAGAACGCGCCGGCTCCACACTGCGTCACTTTAACCACTCGCGCGCCTCCCCCACTCCTCCCAGATCTTACACAAGCAGTGACGCAGTGTGTGTGTCCTCCGATTTCTAGTTAGCGCCATCGCCGTAACCTCCGATTATCACGGTCGGTTTTAGTACGGTGCGAAAGACGTTACAACATAAGTGCGTAAGTTTAACACGTAGGCTTTCGCGACCAATATCATCCATAATAGAGGTTTTTTTTATTGGGGTTAGATCGCGTAAATACATAAATGTGTCGTTAAAACCCGCCACCACCCGACACAGCCAACTTGTAAGGGTTGTAACGTGAACAGAACATGCCAATTCGTCACTAGTACGACATTTCGCCAGTAATTACAACTCGCTTCATCAGGCGACAGACATTTGTAACCGTTCATTTGCAGCGCTGCAAATGCACAAATCAACAGGGCATAGAATACCAAAAGCAAATAAAATAACACGAGAGTTGAAACTGCCCAAGTAATTAAAACGACACGTACGTAACCTTATTTTACTTCGTTTTTTTGTCGCTTCGGTTGATCCAGGCCACTCTTACAAACGAAACTCAATCCTGCCCTCTTGAGCTATCACCAGCTGGTCACATCACATACGAGAATGAATTTGCAACGTCACTCAGTCACTCAACCATCCATGCAACCAGCCACTCACTCGGCCACTCCCTCACTGCAACTCGCTGACTCTTGCAAATGAGCCTCATCCTCACTATTCTCTTGAATCCTCACCAGGTTAAACACAATCAAATGAACCAGTATATATATACACTCTAATATATGAGTAGTGTCATAGCGCCGGCTGGTGGACGGCAGCGGCAGCTGTGGTGGACAGACAGCACACACGCCGGTGAGGGCGTGAGCACGGTGTTGGCAGGGAGGAGGAACTGGGGCAAGGGTCACGGAGTACCCCATCTGGAGGCGCCTGGAACCTGCTGGAACCTGCTGGCGGGTTCGAGAAGGGAGGCGCGGTCAGGGCGGAGCCAGGCGGCGCTGGGAGCATAAAAGGAGCCGAGAGTGGGGGGCTCGGGGCTGCCGTGTCTGGGAGTGAACTCGTCTCGTCGTCGCTGCTGTCTCCGCTAGACACTGCGCTGCTGGAAGTTGTTGGCTGTCTCAGTCGGCGCCGTCAGTGTTAGACGGCTCGTGTTGTGTCAGAGGTCGCAATCGGGTACCCGATACCCGTACCCTACCCGATACCCTCTTAATGTAAAATCAGAGAGCCGAAAATAACAACTAACATCGGAAGGTGGTAGGATGGGAACATCACAGCCAGTTACGACTTAAACTGATTGATGATGCTCTTCCAATGATTGCTCAGTTTATACCAATCTTCTCGATTGAAGTTGTGTCTGTATACGTGGATGGCTTCATGAACGAATCTTTGTTGATGGCCAGTGGGTTTGCAAAGTACCTTCGTCTTAGAGAACTCAAGCTTTAAGTCACCGTTCAAGGGAAGTAAAGCGGGACCGGGCAGGAACGCGTCATGGCTCGACGGGACGATGTCCGCTCCGTGGTCGAGACGGACAACGGAGTGGCGGCGAAAGGACGGAGCCACACGACCAGCTCGCGTTGCAGGTGCCTGGATTTGAATCTTTGTGTCGCGGGACTGCGGGAGATGGCGACCGCTTCAAGTTCATGTATTAGGTGTATAGCCCTGTGAGCCATTCGGCTCTTGAATCGGGTGCAACCGCAACAAACAAAAAACTAAAACATGAACAAAAAACATCTTAAAGTGAATATGTGACTGAGTGCAAACAGAAAATCCAAGAAAAGACAGCAACACATTGCAGAAAGAGCACCGTACACCAACGCTGTGTGCAAAAATCCCAGTGGGATGCAAGTCAAACAACCAACAACAACCACAAGACAACTTAGATTAGGGCCATCAGTCTAACTCTGTACTACAACAAACAAACATGGCTAAACCAATACACTTTTCGAAATCACCAAAATAAAGCCATGAAAGCAATGAAACAGTTATCATAGCCACTGTGACGGAATTTTCACAAAAAATGGCATAAACATGTACTACCAAAACCCTGCAGCCATAGCTGGCTGCATGAGTCACTCCACAACAGCAGGAGCATCAATCGGAGTATTATAATTTTTCAATGCACCTTTAAGATCAGCACACTAAATCAAAACACAGATCATACTTTGTAGCGATCATCCGGAGCGAAACATTGTATTTTAAGCCACTAAATTGCAGTGGCAGTATGCGGAGGCGTTCAATCCAGCAGCTGGTAGATCACGGCCAATGATGGTGCTTGATGATGATCATGATAATCAATACCGGGTGGGGTCGAGCAGGACCCTAACACGTGTTTCCGAGGTCGAGTTTAATCTGGCTGCGTTACCTGGTGATGTGTCACCATGGAGATAAGCACAGTCAAACACAACCATCCCTGGATGAATTGGCTGACCAATGATTCAAAAGACAAACAACAACCCTGCATAGTTCTTCTTGGTTCTTTCGGTAAAGTCAAGTAGAAGGGAAATAATAAAATAATAAAAATAAAACATAATAAAATAATTCTCACGACGTTTTCGGCCACAACGCAAGCAGCCGTCCTCAGGTGAAGAACAGGTCTGTCGGGAAGACAGCGTCTGAATGAAACACCCCAGGCTTGGAGCGTATATTTAAGCTGGGTTGGAGAGGGAAGAGCGCCTTAACAAAATAATTTGCATATCAAGAGGAATTTAGCATATTTATGGGAAATGCAGATATGGGATTAGTACTACTTGTGAAATGCGTAGGAGGTGGGCGGGGGATTTCAAAGTCATATTATGCCCCTGCATAGCCTTCAACAGCCCCTTGGGGAAGTGCTGTTAGCGAGTAGCACCTGTGGAGGCCGACACACGCGATGGGGTGGGTGGCCAGCACCCTGCACAACCGCCTTTGTCTCCCGAGTGGCGATGTTTACACACCACTCATTTGAGGCTGAGTCGACCTAGGGGAGGCCCAGGACCGGTTCAGACAATCGTCACTGCTGGTGTTGGTGGCCGTGAGCGGGAATTGAACTCGGGTCGCCAGGTTCGTAGCGCAGCGCGCTAACCACGACATTACCTCTCCCCCACATATCTACTCACGCATCCACCTACCCACCGCATCACTTACCTGCTCACCAACCCCACTCACTGACGCACCCACTCAGCGCCTTCACGTGAATATATCGGGCAAGGCGAAGGTGAAACTTGCACCGAGGATGCGGGTCGATGGCGCGGACACTGGGCGATGCGTGGGTCGTTCTCAAGGTGCACGTGACACCGCCAAACGTGCGGAATGGAATTGGCCAAATTTCCCAAGGTAGCAGGACCCTATATTGTTGGCTCTTTCGGTAAAGTCACGTAGATAGAAAACAAATAATGACATTTTTTTTTTACATTTTTTTTATTTTCTTAATTTTTTTTATTCACGAAAGTTTGAAGTCAAAATTTAGCAGGACCCTCTTGAGTCTCGAAAGACTCAGAGTAAGGTCTGCGTGGATATACATGAAGGGTAAGTGTGCATGCATCTGTAACTTCTTTCGCACCCTACCTAACCAACCCTGCTCATCGGAGGCTGCGTGTTATTCTGGCGGTGATTCAGCTGTCGATAAAATTAGTACTAATTTTTTCGTGTGGAAAATCAATAGAGCTTGTGCTATGTTATTACTCGTCCTCCTCCCCGCCATAGGAATGTAGAATGCCCACCACTGGCGAGCAAGCACCTCGTTGCCCAGTGGGGAGGGACATCGCTTCGACCCCGACCACTCTGAACAGAAGGGATGTGGGGCGGGCATGTGGGGGGGGGGGGGATAACTAACGTGGAAGATAAACCGGTAAATAGACAGATGATACCGGTTCAATGTACAATATAGCCTCGGTACTTTAATAATTTATCCGCCTCCCGGTCGGCGAGGGATGATTTGCATGACGGTGTTTTTACTGGGGACCGTTGCTGACTTCCTTCAGCCCCTGCGGATCAATGACGGGAATTCCCCGGAGTGACGTCAGAATCCCCCCCCTCCCCCTTCGCACCCCCCCACCACCACCACCCCTGGGGCCGCGTCTCCCCCGGATCCCGCAGTCACCCCCAGCAACAGGCGGAACTCGCCCATCTCCCTCCCATCTCCCTCCCCCTCCCTCCCGTCTCCCTCCCCCTCCCTCCCGTCTCCCTCTCATCTCCCTCCCATCTTTCTCTCATCTACCTCCCATCTTCTATCTCCCTCTCATCTCCCTCCCACCCCCCTCCCGTCTCCCTCCCGTCTCCCTCCCATCCCCCTCCCATCTCCCTCCCATCTCCCTCCCCTCCCTCCCATCCCCCTCCCATCTCCCTCTCATCTCCCTCCCATCTCCCTCCCCCTCCCTCTCATATCCCTCTCATCTCCCTCTCATCTCCCTCCCATCTCCCTCTCATCTCCCTCCCATCACTCTTCCGTGTTCCTCGTGTATTATCTCCCGTCTCGTTGCGCCCCTCTCTCACATCTCCTCTTTGCTTTCACTTCCTCCCCTCCAACCCTCTCATCCCTGCTCTTCCATCGCCACCATTATCTCAATACCCTCTCGTCTCCATTATCTTAGCCTCGCCCTCTCATCTTCTCTTTGCTATAATTTCCTCTCCTCTCATCTCTGTATCTCCTTCCCATATTCCTTCCCTTTCTCTACCTCCCTATCCCCTCTCCTCCTCCTCTCACCCTCTAATCATATCTCCTCTCGCTCTCCTCCCATTCTCATCTCTCCGTCCTCTCATCTCTCTCCGACACCTCCTCTCCCGTCTCTCTCATCTCCACTTTCACGCCCTCTCTCTCGTGCTCGCCCACACAACTGTCTCATCTTCTCTCCCCGCCCTCTCCCTCCTCCCCTCTCAGCTTCCCGCACCGCTCGCCGCCCTTCCCTGCCCTCTCCCCACCTCCTCACTCCACCCACCACCCCCCACGTTTCGTGATGCAACCTCCCCCTTTTCCCCGCCTTCTTTCTCTCCCCGTCGCTATAAAAGCAGCGACGCGCACGGTTTCGACTTTATCCACTCCAGCCTCAGCCGCACAAGCAGCAGCAGCAGCATCAGCAGCAGCAGCATCATCAGCAGCAGCATCATCAGCAGCATCAGCATCAGCAGCAGAGATGGGGAAGCGCGTGGCTGTGTTGCTGGCGGGGTGCGGGGCCTATGACGGAAGCGAAATCCACGAAGCGTCCGCGGCGCTCGTTCACCTGAGCAGAGCGGGAGCCGAGGTGAGAGTCTAGTTACACGTGTGTGTGTGTACACGTGTGTGTGTGTACACGTGTGTGTGTGTGTACACGTGTGTGTGTGTGTACACGTGTGTACACGTGTGTGTGTGTGTGTACACGTGTGTACACGTGCGTGTGTGTGGTGTAGCTGGGAGCGGTAGTGTAGCGATTAGCGCGCTGCGCTACGACCCCCGCTCACGGCCAACACCAGTGACGATTATCTGAACCGGTTCTGGGCCTCCCCTATGTCGACTCGGCCTCTAATGAGTACCTGGTACGGTGTGTAAACATCGCCACTGGGGAGACAAAGGCGGTCGGGCGTGGTGTTGACCACCCACCCCCTCGTGTGCCGTGCCGGCCTTCTTAGGTTGCTCGCTAACAGCACTTGCCCCAACAGTCTTAAGGCTATAGGGTGCAGGGGTCTTTGTCTTTGTGCACGCGCGAGTGGGGAGCGGTGTCGCAGTGGTTAGCGCACTGCGGACTGAGGCGCTTCCTCATCTACCCCGACCATATTGATTACGTTCGATTCCCGGCCACGACTAACATCAGTGGCCAGTCCGAGATACGAATAGAACGAGTACACCTCCATGGAACACGTACACGTCATGGAACAAGTGCGTGCGCGTGTGTGTGTGTGTACACGTGACCGTACTCGCTCTCCGTAGGTGACGGCACCCCCCCCCCCTCGTCGTACCCTGCCCCCCACCGTGCGCCGATCCATCCCGTACCCCCCCCGTACCCCCCCTACCCTCCCCATGCCGCTTCCCGTGCACCCCACCTCTCCCCTTGTGCCCCCCCCATCAGTAACTCCCCTTGTGCCCCCCCCATCAGTAACTCCCCTTGTGCCCCCCCCATCAGTAACTCCCCTTGTGCCCCCCCCATCAGTACCTTTCCGTGTGCCCCCCCAACCTCCGGTACCTCCCCGTGACCCCCTCCCCCCTTTTTCCTCCACAGGTAACCACACTCCATCAGCTGCCGTTCTAATTTATTTTCTATCGCCCCCCCCCCCCCCCGTGCCACCCCCCCCCCCCGTGCCCCCCTGGTGCAGGTGACGGTGTTCGCCCCGGACGTGGCGCAGCACCACGTGGTGGACCACGCGAGCGGCGAGGCGCAGAGCGGGGAGACGGAGCGGAACGTGCTGCGCGAGAGCTCGCGGATCGCACGCGGCGCCGCGCGCGACCTGGCGCAGCTCCGCGTCGCCGACTTCGACGCGCTGCTCGTGCCCGGTAAACAACAACAACCACCACAGTAAACAACAACAACAACCACCACCATCACAGTAATAAACAACCACCACCATCACAGTAATAAACAACCACCACCATCACAGTAATAAACAACCACCACCATCACAGTAATAAACAACCACCACCACCACAGTAATAAACAACCACAACAACCACCACCACAGTAATAAACAACCACAACAACCGCCACAGTAATAAACAACAACAACCACCACCGCCACAGTAATACACAACAACAACAACCACCACCACAGTAATAAATAACAACAACCACCACGGTAATAAACAACAACAACAACCACCACCACGATAAACAACAACAACAACCACCACCACAGTGATAAACAAGGTCGAGAGGCAACAGTAGCAGCAGCGCCCACTCGCTCTCTCCTCTCGACCTGCTCGTAGCTACAGCGGCACTTGCGCTACACGCACCTGATGATTGCTGAACAAGTCCCAGTTTGCGGAGCGCGTTCATTCACGTTAACATAGAGACGACGTTTCGGGTATGGCGCCTCATTAATTGCATGCACATCGCACCGAAGATCGAAGAAGAATACTAGTCACGTAGGTAAACAAATAAAATTAAAAGTTAATAAAAGTAATAATGGAAACAAAATAAAATAATAAATCACGACGTTTCGGAGGCAACACAAGTCTCCGTCATCAGGTGGGACCGTCACAGCTACCCCCCCTCTCATACCCCCCCTCATACCCCCCCCTCTCATATTCCCCCCTCTCATACCCCCCCCCCTCTCATACCCTCCCCCCCCCTCTCATACCCCCCCCGCCCCCCTCTCCAGGTGGGTTCGGCGTGGCCAAGAACTTGAGCTCGTGGGCCTCCGAGGGCGCGAGCTGCTCGCTGCTGCCGGGCGTGGAGGCGGCGCTGCGCGCCTTCAGGGAGGCGGACAAACCCGTGGCGCTGTGCTGCATCGCCCCCGTGCTCGCCGCGAGGCTCTTCCCGGGATGCGAGCTCACGGTCGGGGGCGACAGCGAGCAGGGGGGCAGGTGAGAGGGGCGGGGGAGGGGTGGGGCGCGGGGGAGTGGGGGGGTGGAGAGTACAGGGGACAGGTGAGGGGGAGATGAGAGGGGCGGAGTGTGGGGTGGGGGGGGAGGGAAGGGATGGAGGTGGGGGTGAGAGGGGCTGGTGCAGGTGAGGAGGGTATTGTGATAGCAACGGCTTTGAGCGGCATTCACCCAGCATATAAGTCTATGTGAACAAACATGTGCCAGTAGACGTGTACACACACACACACACGTGTACACACGCGTGTCCCCCCCGTCTCACCGCGTCTCCCACCCCCGCGTGCGCCAGGTTCCCCTACGCGGGCACGGCCGCCGCCATCCGCGAGCTGGGCTGCACGCACGTGTGCACGGACGTGGGCGAGGCACACGTGGACGCCAAGCTGAAGATCGTGACCACGAGCGCCTTCATGTGCGCTACGGCGCCCATCCACCACGTGCACGACGGCGTCGGCGTCATGGTGCGGGAGATGCTCAAGCTCGCGTGAGCGGGCGGGCGAGGGGCAAGGGGAGGGGGGCGGGGGTCAGAAGGTGGGGGTGCTGGTGACCCCCCCCCAGCCCCCCCAAATCTTCTTCCGCTGACCCAGATCCTCTCCGATCCTGGTCACGGCTGTGTTTAGTGTTGCTGCTATTGTTGTTGCTGTCTGTGTCTTTGCTTCTCATGAATAAAGTTTATTGCGCTGCACTGAAGGTCGTAACCGTGTCTGTGTGTGTGTGCGCCTGAGCGCGCGCGCGGCTCCTCGCTGTGGCGATCGCAGCCAGAGGCCTCCAGGGGATGGAGTGGGTCACGTGACATGCATTACCATCCCACTCGCAAGAATATATCACAAAAGCCCAAAGGCCCAAAGGCGTTGCGTTTGTCCGTTAACGATATTATAAGAGGCTTTCAGAGAGTCTGAATTAGAAATGTATAGCCACCCACCCCCACCACCATATATTAAGGACAGATCATGCTTGCATGTGGTCATGCAACCAAAACTGTGCATCGTGTCGTAGTAGTCAACCCACAGAGACTCAGAGATGCGTAGAGACACGTAACGATGCTGTACACAGGAATATATATTAGAGACGTGCGACTGTTGCACTTTGTTTTGATGTAATTTTGTTGTTGTCATATTGATGACCCGGGCCCCTCGAGGTAACGCGACTCATCTCACCTGGTTAAACAATACATGGGAGACTGGAAGCCATGTCATGTTGTGTTGTCCATTGTGTAGTTTTGCTTCGAGCTACGACTCCTATCTCACAGAGAGTCAAATTGGGACCTTTTTGGGCAGCATCCCATTTTGTAGCTGCTCACCCGAGCTATAAACGCTCTTACGGTGGCATTTCCTTTGTATAGTTCGACTTTTGGCGTTCTCTCATCTGACACTGGTGAGATTAGGCCCGAGAGAAGGCCAATCAGTTTCAAAGACGATGCCCATTTATTAATGATCCGAGCCATGTTTGTACTGTGTGTGGTTAATACAGGTAGGAACAACAGTTCCACACTGCCCACCAGGGATTATTTGTCTGTCGTGCATAGCCCCTCCCAAACATGTACGCTCCCAGATTGGTTGAAGTGCGTCACGTGACCGCGAGATTTCTGTCGTGCACGAATGCGCTTACAACCAAGTTCCTACCTGCCCACTCCGAAGGAACGTGTTGCAGTCACTTGATTCCTTGCAAAAGGTTTCTATTTGACGTTTGAACTTCTTAACGCAACTCCTGTTGTATTGCCATAAAGGGTAAAACCAAATCTTATTTTTTTTCATAGACAGAGAGAGAGAGAGTCCTAACCCACAAACAGGCACCGAACATCGGGACCGCCCCGGGGTTTTGCTTGTCTTGAACCAATGCAGCTGCATGGGCGGATGCGCTCCCAGGAGGCCGTGTGGGGGCTGATGGGGATGTGGATGAGGTTCGTTCGTTTGTTTTGTTACGTGGAAGGACTGACGTGGGAAGGATGCGTACATTGCATATTTATGTTACGAATTAAACAATATATAAACACATTCCTGCGGAGGGAGCTGGTAGGAACGTTGGGTTGCTCGGTCAATGGCCAGGGTCAACGGCGGCGTGGTGTATTCCGCACATATTGCCGACTTTGAGGGCGTGCACAAGCCGGCGTGAGTGGGTTAAACGTTGAGTTTTATAAGGGCACCACGGGGTGACCAGCCCCTCCCCACCCAGCCCCACCCTCCCCACCCAGCCCCACCCTCCCCTCCCCACCCAGCCCCTCCCCACCCAGCCCCTCCCCATCCTCCCCTCTCCACCCAGCCCCACCCCACCCATTTTTGGATGCACGACGGACGGACGGACACAATAATCCCCTGTGGGCTGGTGTAACCAGGAGGTTCCTACCAGTATATTTGTGTAATGCTGCTGCGTTGGCAGTGGTGCACACTCACAATGAACGCAAAACGCAACACGTTTGTCAGTAACACTGCCTAAAAAATAACACAATCGTCACCATGTCGGGTAATGGCTCTGTGCTATGATGATGATGATGATAAAGAAGAAGATGAGAAAATAGCGTAACGAGCGTGGGAGGAGAGAGGTGGGGGTGCCTTGCCCCTCACACCCCCCCCCCGACCAAAGCTACGAGTTCGGGGCCCCCTTGACAACAACCACGAGATTTGTTCTCAACAGCAGTGGAAAAGAACAGCGACGCTTATTTAAAACGCGGTTGTAAATGTTGGAGAGCGTGAGCGTAACGATGCGGATGAGGCAAGAGGAGGCGCGATTTAATGAATAGCCTCTTCGCTGCGAGACAAATCAAAGATTGGGGTGCCCCACCCTGATCGATTGTTGCACCACCTGAGCTGATGATGGAGTTACCACGCCACTGTTACGAAGAGATCCCTACACGGCCAGTGGAGTGAGCCATGATCCCAGGTCGAGAGGCAGTGGGACCCGTGCCCACCTCAACCTCACCCAGGCGAACACCAACACTGTCGTTGAGGACGATGATGACGATGATGACGATGGTGATGGTACACAGTGTCAATTCATCGTGTTTGTATGGAGTTTCAGAACGTCTGGTTCTATTGGGATCTTCAACTCCTTCCGTCTATAGACATTCTTCTATCAGAAGGTGTTGAATAATATTTGGGTATTTCGGTAAAGTCACGTAGATAGGTTCAAAGAAAATAACATACATCTTTTTAGTTATTTTTTGTTATTTTATTTGAACCTATCTACGTGATCAAGTAAATTACTTGATACAGCAGTCGTGCTGTGACGGTTCCACCTGAAGACGGAAGCTTGTGTTGCCTCCGAAACGTCGTGATTTTTATTTTATTTTTATTTTACTTTTATAAATTTTAATTTTAATTTTTTACCTACGTGACTTTACCGAAAAAACCCAAGAATATGAATCCTTGCAATCACGAAAGCTTCAAATCTAGAACTTTCTACGTGACTTTACCGAAAGACACAAATGATTTGAGCAAGTGTCGAGTGAAGCCACCTCAACCAATCCTCCCTTCGTCGTGACTCAGGACGAATCCACTCTCTGCCTACGAGTTGTCGACACGAGGTGTGGAGGCGAGGAGGTGGTTGAGGTCAGATATGATGGAGGGAACTTGAGCCATGCTCAATTTCCTTGTGGATCAGTTTCCGATTACCAGCGACTCCTATTATCCGCGGGCCTGTTTATCCAGATTGTTCGCGGTTAACCGCGATTTTACCAACAATTCGTAGCGACGCGGCTTCCGATTTCTCGCGATTTTTCGTCGCGGATAACGGCGAGGGGTCACGCCTGAAATTCATTCTGTAATCCGCGGGGTTAAACCGAGATAGTTTTTTTGCGGGGGGTTTGTTACTTCGCGGAATAGGAGGCGTGAGGTCGCGTAGTCAAATTATTGTATTTTTTCATTTGCTACGCAGCCGGATAATACGACGAATCGCTAACCTTAAACACCCACTCGTTCATAAAAGTTGAAGGCAGTATAGTACTATAGTAATAGAGCAAGTGCAGAGTCACTGAACCAGAATTGCTAGCTTGAAAGCATTTAGCGCGGGGCCCTTGAAAGTGCGGTGCCCGTAGCACGCGTAGCTACTTTTGCTACTGGGATAATCCCGCACTGCCTCCGCCGTGTCTCCGCTGATAAGAGGAGCGTCTTTTGTATATGCGGTGAGTCGACCAAGTCACGATTTGTTTTCATCAAATATTTTATTATCATAAAATCATGAATTATACACCGCTCACGATGACACGTTTATACACACCCACACCAATAAAATCCTCTTTTCACAATTCAAATATCATGAGCAAAAACACAGTAAAAAAAATTTGTACCCATCTCGTTATTATTTACCTACTATTTTAAATATAGAACAAACGAACTTTTTGCTCTTGTACGCTCATTTGGTGTTCGTCTACGCCAGTTGCGGTTCGCGGATGTAGCTTAACCAAACTTCGCCACACAGGAGACGAGTGCGAGAAGAGCAAAGGACGCTGGGGACACAGCAGTCGAGACCGGGCCAAGGTTTTTAATTAAATGCTGCCGGGTATGACATTGGTCCGACAGGCCGATGGAGCTCGATATGATTTATAGTGAAACTGCACGATTGTGTCCGCTCTCTCTCTCTCTTGCAAAGAACACATCTATACATTGCGGTCCACTTGGCGTGAACTCAGCCAACAGCTGAGATACCAGCATCTGTGCCCAGGCCGGAAATTCCCCACAACCTGCCCGAAACGCGGGACCCGCCCGCCAGACCATATGCACGCTACAGTATATGTATACTGTATGCTGCAGTATATGTAGACTGTAGCTGTATACTTCAGTTATTTGAAATACTGCAGTTGATTGCCTCTCGCTCTCCATATTTTTGACAAATAAATTACAGAAATGCACGTGAGTGCATTGAAGATAAATCCTCACCACCTGAGCCCCCCCCATCACCCCTTCCAGTGCAGGAGGCGTCAAGCAGCTCCACCCCCCCCCTCTCCCCATCCCCTCCCTCCCCTCTCCCCATCCCCTCCCCTCTCCCCACCACCCTCCCTGCCCCCCTCCCCACCCCCCTCCCTGCCCCTCTCCCCACCCCCCCTCCCCACCCCCCGCTCTTCTCAGTGCAGGAGGCGTCAAGCAGCTCCCTCCCCTCTCCCCACCCCCCTGCCCCCCTCCCCACCCCCCTCCCTGCCCCCCTCCCCACCCCTCCCCCCCTCAGTGCAGGAGGCGGCAGATCTCGGAGGCGTCGCTCAGCTCCTCCACCCCCTCCAGCAGCGCGGCAGCGGCCGCCGCCCTCGCGTCGCCGACGCCGCCCCCGGCCGCGTTCCGCGCGAACTTCCCCAGCAGCGCCTCGCGGCCCAGCGGCCGCCGCCAGTGGCCGAGGAAGGAGTCGCAGCGCGCGGACACCTCGAGGCCGCTCACCGAGGCGCTCGCCTCGGCGTACATGAGGGCGAAGCTCGGCACGTTGTCCCGCGGGTGCTCGAGGCGCGTCCGCTCGAGCAGGGAGCGCAGCGCGGGGCGGGAGCGCGCGGGGGCCTCGAAGGAGGCGCGCGTCACGGCGCCGTCCAGGAGCGCCGAGCAGCCCACGAACTGCGGGGAGAGGAGGGGAGGAGGGAGAGGGGGGGGGGGGGTGTGGAGATGGGGGGGGTGTAGAGGGGGGGGGGGGTGAGCCCGGGGGTGGGGGAGGCAGAGAGCCCAGGGAGACGAGGAGGTTGAGCGGGAGACGCGTGCAGGTGTTGCTGTTGAGTGTACAGGTGAGTGTACAGGTGAGTGTACAGGTGAGTGTGCTGGCGAACTTGCGGATGAGTGAGCGCCCAGGTGAGAGCACAAGCGAGTGAATGCAAGAGTGAGTGTACAAGTGAGTAGGTGAGTGAGTGAGTGTACATGTGAGTGTACAGGTGAGTGAGTGAGCGCGCAGGTGAGAGCACAGGCGAGTGAATGCAAGGGTGAGTGTACAGGTGAGTGTACAGGTGCGTGTACAGGTGAGTGTACAGGTGAGTGTCCAGGTGAATGTGCTGGTGAACTTGCGGATGAGTGAGCGTCCAGGTGAGAGTACAAGCGAGTGAATGCAAGAGTGAGTGTACAGGTGAGTAGGTGAGTGAGTGCACATGTGAGTGTACAGGTGAGTGAGTGAGCGCGCAGGTGAGAGCACAGGCGAGTGAATGCAAGGGTGAGTGTACAGGTGAGTGAGTGAGTGTACAGGTGAGTGTACAGGTGAGTGGCGGCTGGTCCGCACCTGGAAGGAGTGGCGCGCCTCGTGCTCGTCCGCGGGGAAGGCGCGATCCACGTAGGCGCTGCGCGGCACGTGCAGCACGAGGCTCTCGATGAGAGCCGTGTCCACGTGGCCCCCGCTCACCGAGGCGATTCGCTCCCGCAGCGCGCACGCCGCGTCCGCCACCCAGTGCGTGCCCAGGTGCGCGGGGAAGCGCTGTGGGGGGAAAGGGCGGTGGAGGGGGCACGTGAGGTCGCGAGGTCATGGGGGCGATGGGGTCAACCAGTCCCATGCAATACTGCAGACGTCTGCGTGCGTGTGATGACAGTAGGTGCTCGCTAACAGCACTTGCCCCCACAGTCTGTTCAGGCTATGCGGGGGATCTTTGTCGTTGTTACGGCAGTGGGGAACACAGGTGGTGCATCCGCCAATCGTCTCAGCTGAGAGGTTCAATCCGTGCATCGGGGTTGGTGGGACGCGCGCATTTACAGTGGGCCATCTCTAACTGGATCTCCCCGTGTCCACCTCCGCCTGTCAAGAGCGTTCCTTGCGACCCCCCAGCACGACGCTCACCCCCCTCACCCCCCGCTCCCCCCACCCGCGCCCCTCACCTTGAAAGCGACGTCCTGCTGCTCCAGCAGGAGGGGGGCCCCCCCGCAGGGGTCCAGCGGGGTGCGTGGGGTCTCGTAGTCGGGGTAGAAGGCCCCGAAGCCCCTCTCGGCGAGGTCGAACATCGCCTCGTTGGCGTGGAGCCCCGAGGCCGCGAGCGCCGCCGCCTCGAGCCCCATGCGCGCCGCGTGGCCCGCGTGCAGCGGCTTGGCCTGGGTGGCCGCGTTCGCCAGCGGGGCACCCGCGAACGACGCCGCGATGGCGAGGGCGTGCAGGCACCGCGCCGGCTCCAGCCCCAGCAGCCGCGCGCAGCCCGCGGCCGCGCCGATCGTGCCCACCACGGTGGGGGGGTGGAACCTGGAGCAGGGGAGGGGTGGAGGGTGAGTGTGGGTGTCGCTGTGTGAAGCTCACTGTGTGGCTGCTTGTTTGTGTCTCCCGTGTGCCTGTATCTGTGTGTCTGTCCCAATGTGTCTGGCTCAATGCCACCCACTCCCTCGCGTGCCGTGCCGGACTTCATATTAGCTCTAGATTTGAAGCTTTCGTGACTGCAAGGATTCATACTCTTAGTTCTTTCGGTAAAGTCACGTAGGTGAAAAATTAAATTAAAATTAATAAAAATAAAATATTATCTCGCCAACAGCACTTGCCCCCAAGGTCTGTTCAAGGCTATACGGGGGATCTATGTCTTTGTCTTTGTCTCAATTTCTGTGCGTCCGTCTGTGAGTGTGCGCGCGCATCTCTGTGCTGGGTCCGTTTGACGCTTTACGCGTCTGGCCGCCCTCTCGCCCGTCCGCCTTTGCCTCCCCACCCACCCACCCACCTCTTGGGGATGTCGTTGGCCTCGCGCGAGCAGCGCAGCAGGCGGCCCTGCACCTCGACGCCCACGAGGAACGCGAGCAGCAGCTGCAGCCCCGAGGGCTTCTGCCCCGCGGGCGCCGCCTCGGCCGCGGCGAGGAGCGCGGGGAGCAGGGAGCCCGACGGGTGCGTGGCGGGGTGCCACGTGTCGTCAAAGTCCATCGCGTGGATCTGGCCACGGGCAGGAGGCAAACGAGGTGTCATCGTCAGTCGTCAGCAGGAGCAGCAGCAGAAGCATCATCGTCATCATCAGGAGCAGTAATATCACGTTCATCGTCATCATCATCATCGTGGCGGAGAATCATCACAACCCATGGTCTGCGCATGCCACGTGGCGTGCACGAGGTTTCATCATCATTCTCATCGTCATTATAATCATCATGATGCTCATTAGCATCATCATCATCGTATGTTTTTACTAATCATTCTACTAATAATCATCATCACCACGATTAATCAGCAACATAATCAGCACGCTCATATTTATTCTAATCACCACAGTCATCAACATTCAAATAATCATCATCATGCCACTCACCGAGACCCCGTTGACGAAAGCCGCTGCCGAGGCTGAGAGTCGGACCCCGCTGGACCCCCACGCCGTGCAGGGGCCCCCTGCCGAGAGGAGCTGCGGGCGGAGGGTTGGAGGGGAGGGGGTGAGAGGGAGGTCGATGTCAGCGATAGGAGCCACAGATCGAGGCGATTGCTCGAATTTGCATTCATTCCTCCCTCGATTGTTTACCATTGTGCTACAGCCATCGCGTGCTAACGAGCCTCAGTCAATTAATTCCACTAGAGATGTCGTGGCAGATACCAGGGCACCACGATCGCGCGTCACACGACCCCCCCCCCCCCGGGTCCCCGTGTCCCTGCGCCGCACTCACCTCCCCGTGTCTCCGCGCGATTTGCGCCACCTCGGTGCGGGCGCCCAGGAGCCCCACGCCGACGGCGTCGAGCATCATGCGGGAGGCGCGGCTCCGAGCCACGGGGCTCGCGTGCTCGGGGCCCAGCCCGGCCGTGAGCTGCGCCAGCGACTGCGAGAAGCTGCCCTTGGGCTTCTCCCGTCGCCGCTGTTGCTGCTGCTGCTGGAAATCTTCCTCCGGCTGCTGCTGCTGGAGCTGAGGTTTCTCTGCGGGAGCGAACACGCGGACTGGGTTTAGCGCCACGGATTCCGGATTCGTGAACGGAGGCGATGACGTCGCGGGGCTAGTGTCGTTATCGTTGGGAGTTGTGGGGACTCGGGGTGTGAGTGGAGTTGGGGTGGAGTTGAGGTGGAGTTGAGGGTGGAGTTGAGGGTGGAGTTGAGATGGAGTTGGGGTAGAGTTGGAGTGAAGTTGGGGTGGAGTTTTGACGTATTTGGGGTGGACTTGAGGTGGAGTTGGGGTGGAGTTTTGGTGGAGTTGAGGTGGAGTTGAGGAGTTTAGGGTGGAGTTGGGGGGGGGAGTTTAGGGTGGAGTTGAGGGTGGAGTTGAGGGTGGAGTTGAGGGTGGAGTTGAGGGTGGAGTTGAGGGTGGAGTTGAGGTGGAGTTGTGGGGGGAGTTGAGGGTGGAGTTGAGGGCGGCATTTCGTGGGTCTCACCTCTGAGCGGGGCTCCACTGCCCCCGGTCGCGCTGTGGAGACCCCTGCAGCTGGGACCCCGCAGAAGGATGAAGGGGGCCCTCGACAGGGGTCGCGTCTGTGGGGAGGGGGAGAGGAGGGGGGAGAGGAGGGAGAGAGAGAGAGGTAGGCGGGAGAGTGGAACGAGATGGCAGACGGAGGAGAGAGCGAAAAGTTTCAGATTGCGAGCGTGGTTCGAGAGGTAATGGAGAACAGGAGAGAGAGGGAGGAAGGGGAAGACGAGCAGCGGGAACGGAGAGGCAAGGAGAAGTGAGAGCAGGAGGAGGAGGAAGTGACCGTGAGGGAGATGAGAGAGAGAGAGAGCGGGGAAGATGACGAGAGAGTTGGGAGAGAGGCAGGGGGAGGAGAGAGGATTGACACAGAGAGTTTATTCCTTCATATCCACTCATTGTCTCTGTCTGAATAATATATTTTGTCGGAATAATCGCTTGAAACACATACCAACGAATTCACTTAATACGACATTTAATGCGAACAATATTGCACATGCTAACACACATACCTGTTCGCATTTAATAACACGAGATTCAAATCTACTACCGCATGCGTGTTGATGATGTCGTGCAATTAAATATTTTCTCATAAATTATCATCGCAGTGTTTTGGAACTACACACACAATGCGTGCGTGCGCGTGTGCGTCCGCGTGCGTGTGGCGCGTGTGTGATGTAAGAATGTTTTTGCGCGGTTTGCGGTGTGAACACGGACGGGGTAGGCGGCTTGGGCAGTCGCTGCAGCGCTATCGCCACTGCGCCACGGCTCCACCCACGATAGCGTTTTGCCGGCAAAGCAATCCGCTGGTTTATTTACATTATTTGTAATTCTTTTTTACGAAATTCATGACGGAATATGAACAAGGATTGCTTTTCAGACGCAATAATCATTTAATATTTGTGACTGTGGAATATCTATTAAATTATTCAATTGTCTACAAAAAGTATAGTCTATAAAATAATAGACTGTATACAAATTATAGACTGTATTTAATAATTACAGTCTATAATGTATAAAAAAATATTATATATATACAAAATACAGTCTATAAAAATTATAGACTGTATTTAGTAATTACAGTCTATAATTTATTAAAAAAATATCTATATATAAAATACAGTCCATAAAAATTATAGACTGTATTTAATAATTACAGTATATAACTTAAAAAATAATATAAAATACAGTCTATAAAGATTATAGACTGTATTTCAAAAAAGTATAGACTGTATTTACTATGTTTTATAGGCTATGTACAATTATAGACTATGTCTGCGTGACAGTTACAGGCTGTATAAATATACCTCTCTCTATATATAACAGTTATTACAGACTCTTGTATGTGTATTTAAAAAAAATACACAAACACCGAGACGGTGTCTTGCCCCAGCAATCTCACGCAGCACCCTCTCGTGAACGAGTCTTGAGACCCGGCGAGGTGCATGAGTAGGGCTTGGAGCGCGCTCGCCGCCGATCTCACCTGTTTAGCGGAGAGGAGCAGCGCCGAGGAGGTCATGGTGAGCCGAGTGGGACTTGAGTAGCGACGAGGAGAGGCGGAGGAGGGCGTCGAGTTGGAGTCTTGAGGTCCACAAATCGTCGATGTCCTCTGTCTTGGAGTTCGCCCCTTATGTACCCGCGTCTCTGCGACCCCCCCTCCACTCACGTGACTAAAATTGAGAATTAAGAGGGGGGTGAGGATGTGAAAGGAAGGATGTGCAAATGCAGAAAGGGGGGGTATGGTGGGTGGAGGTGGAGCAATCACAGCATCGTCATCATCGGCAGCATCACAACCACCATAAAAAAAACAAATTCATTGATCAGCAGTCCGGAAATTTTTGAGAGTGTTTGGGAAATCCCGGCCGAAGCAGCTCGCCCATTGGCTGGGAGATTAGGAAGAAACTGGGTCTTGTCGCCCGCCCGCCCACCTCACCCTCCACCCACGCCACTTTCCATCCCACGCACTCTCGTGACGGACACATCGGGGGTTGGGCAAGAGTCCCCACGCAGCGGAGGGTGGAATTAGTTGTTGTCCAAGAGTGACGTAATTCGTCACCTCAGAAAAAGGAAGTTTGGGGGAGGGGAGGAAGAATGCGAGGAGGGGGGAGGGGTGACAGGGATTGGGTGCGGGGGGGAAGGCAGGTGAGAGGTCTCACCTCCACCTCCTCCCCCCTCCCCGAGATAAAGAGACTCTCCGTCGAGTCCTCTAGGGTAGCAGAGACGCGAGAGTCTGAAACGTTCCGCTTCGCGTCCCGCACACTCCGCGGACCTCGTGTCGCGCCTCTGCTCCTCTCCTCCGTCTGTCTCGCTTCTCGTCGCGCTATCTCGTCTCGCGTCGCGTCTCTCCGTGTCGAGGCGTCTCTCTGCGTCGAGACGACCCGCGCCTCTGTTGCGTCTCGCGTCTCTGTGTCTCGTGTCGGTCGCGTCTCTGCGCGGCGTCTCTGTGTCGCGTCTCGTGTCGCGCCTCGTGTCGCGTCTCGTGTCGCGTCTCTGTGTCGCGTCTCGTGTCGCGTCTCGTGTCGCGTCTCGTGTCGCGTCTCGTGTCGCGTCTCCTGTCGCGTCTCGTGTCGCGTCTCGTGTCGCGTCTCTGTGTCGCGTCTCGTGTCGCGCCTCGTGTCGCGTCTCGTGTCGCGTCTCGTGTCGCGTCTCGTGTCGCGTCTCGTGTCGCGTCTCGTGTCGCGTCTCGTGTCGCGTCTCAGTGCCGCGTCTCTGTGTCGCGTCTCGTGTCGCGTCTCTGTGTCGCGTCTCGTGTCGCGTCTCTGTGCGTGTCGCGTGTCGCGTCTCCGCGTCGCGATGTCCGGCACGGGGGGTGAGAGCCAGGGTTTCGCCGCCCTGCTCTACAGCGAGCCCGGCGTGCTCGGCCTCCTCGCCAACGCCGTGAGCGCGCTGCTCGTGGCCATGCACAACTTCTCGACGCACCGCGCTGCCGCGCACCTCTCGCCCACCAACAACATCCTGTCCGGTACGGGGGGCGGGGGGTGACGGCGACGATGACAATGAAAGTGGTTTTGATGATGAGCATAATGACAGCGGTGGTTTCATGACAATGGTGACGTTGGTGGTTTTGATTGATAACGATGGTCGTGGAGGTGGGTTTACGACGGTGATGATGATGGTGTTTGTGAAAGTGGTTTAAATGATGATGATGATGGAGAAGGTTGAATGACAATGATCGTGTGGATTGTTTTATGTATGATGATGACGATGAGAATGAAGGTGGTTTTGATGATGAGCATAATGACAGCGGTGGTTTCATGACAATGATGACGTTGGTGGTTTTGATTGATTATGATGGTCGTGGAGGTGGGTTTGACGACGGTGATGATGATGTTGATGATGGTGGTTGTGGAAGTGAATTTGATGATGATTATTATGATTGTAGAGGTAGTTTAATGAGAGTTATGATCGTGAAGGTGTTGGGTGGTTTTGATGATGATGACAATCGCCGAGGTTGGTATGACGATGGTGATGCAGACGGCCTTGATGATTTTGATGATTATGGTTTGATGTGGCGTCGGTTTTATCAATTGGTGGTGTATGTGGTTATAACGATCATGATGATGATGGTTTATCAAATTGAATGACGATAGATCAATGGTAGCAGAGGAATTCGGTCAAATTATATTGATAAGGACGACGGTGATGGAAATGGATTTGATGATGACAAAATAATTGTTTTTGTGGTTTTTATTATGACAATGATGATACAGACAATAATGATATGAAATATGTTTAATTTCTATGATGATGATGGTGAACGGTCGTGGTGGAAGCAGTCCAATTGATAGTATTGGTGACCATATTGTTAATAATAATCCTTGCGATGTTGTTGTTAATGATGAAGGCAGCTCCATTACTCGTCACTCTCATCGACTTGCGTCACCCCCTACCACAATCACCAACCACTGCGCACTCCACGCGCCTCCCTCCCACTCTGACTCCTCTCCCCTCTCTACGCCCCTCTCCAACCTTCGCCCCCCTTCCCACCCGCACACCTCCAGGCGTGCACCTGGTCCTCATCGGCGGCGTGACCCAGCTGGTGGCCGGCCTCCTGACCTTCCGCAAGTTCGACCACCTGGGCGGCACGGCCTTCCTGGCCTTCGCCGCCCTCTGGAGCGGCTTCGGAGCTTCGCGAATCATCTCCGGGGCCGTGACCCTCGCCGCCGCCGTCAACTCGACGGCCGACAACCTCACGGCCTTCGCGGTCGTCGAGCCCGCCACGGCTCCCGACGCGTTCGTCTCGGACACGGCGGTGGCGAGCCTCGTGGCGTACATCTGCGTGTCGGCCATCCTCGCCTTCTGCTCCGCCACGGCCAACTACATCATGCCGCCCGTGTTCGGCGCCATCACCGCCGTGCTGGTGTTCGAGGCCGTGCTGGCCGCGTACCCGCTGGGCTGGGCGGCCCCCGTGGCGGGCTCCCTCGAGTTGGTCATCCTCGCCGCGGGCCTCTACGGCTCCGTGGCGCTGCTGCTCAAGGGCATCACGCAGCGCTACGTGCTCCCGGGCTTCGGCAACGCGCTCTTTAACGTCCTGCTGCTGGGCGCGGGCAAGGCGGCGAGCGGCGGTGGCGGCGGTGGGGGCGGTGGCGGCGCGGGTGGCAACGAGCGCAAGAAGAACACCAAGTACGCCGAGCCCATGGCGCTCTGCTGTCTCTGCGACGCCGTCGCCGCCGTGATCCTCGCCTTCTACTGCTTCGGGTTCCCGCACACGTTCACGGCGGGCGCGCTCTGGCTCAGCGTCAACTCCGCGCCGCAGCTGCTCGCCGCCTACTACGCGTTCCTGCGCGAGGACGCGTACCACGGGGCCAAGTCGGTGCTGCGCTGCGTCTTCTGGCTGGTGCACGCGTGGCAAGAATTCGTGGTGTCCACCGAGCAGGTCGCCCTCGCCTCGGCTGCCGCGGGCGAGCTCGACTCGGCGCGACTGGCGATGGTGGGCGACTGGTTCCTGCTGGTGGCGGCGGTCGTGCTGCTACTCGTGTCGCTGGACAGGGACGTCCTGGAGACCGCCGAGAACTCGTCCTTCGCGCTGCTCGCCGTGGCGGCCATCCCGCAGATCCCGGCGAGGGCGCGCTACGCGTTCCTGGGCGCCGCGTGCTGCGTGCACGCCGCCGTGAACCTGTACGCGACGTTCGCCCGGCTCATCAACTCCATCGCCGAGAAGCCGCTCGTCCCCATCGGAGCCGTGCCCCTCGCCACGCAGCGCCTGCGGGCCTTCCTGGGCGCGCTCCGAAGGTCCTGCTGCAGCTGCGGAAGCAGCAGCAGCAGCAGCAGCAACGAGGTGGGCAACAACCAGCCCGGCCCCTCCATGGCGCAGCTGTCAGACGCCGCGTTCTACCTGTGCAACGGCGTGGCCGCGATGTCCGCGCTGCACTCGACGGAGTCGCTCCGCGCTCGCCTCTCCCTGCCCTGGGTGCTGCTGCCCGGCGCTCTGCTGCAGCTGTTCGTGGCCCGGGTTGGACTCCTGCACGCGGCGTCCGGCGGATCCGTGATGCCCTTCTGCTACGCGGCCTTCTGGGCTGTGTGGGCTTGGCTGCGGCTGGCGGGTGAGCGGTGGTGGTTGCTTTTTTTGATGTATTTTTTAATGATAGGATTTGGGCGTCTGTTTTGACCGCTAAGGCAATGCTCAGGTTACGATGATGACAGTGATGTGATTTCTGTGACGTGGTAGTTGAATGATGATGATTTGGTTTGTTTGCAGGTTTCTCCCTGAACATTTCTCCAGACGATGACACGGGGTTCACGGCAGGGGCAATCGCTGGTCTCATCATCAACATGTTCCTGATATTACTGGGTGAGTGAGTGACACTGGGTGAGTGAGTGACACTGGATCAGTGACACTGAGTGAGTGACAGTGGGTGAGTGACACTGAGTGAGTGAATGACACTGAGTGAGTGAATGACACTGGATCAGTGACACTAGGTGAGTGAGTGACACTGAGTTAGTGAATGACACTGGATCAGTGACACTGGGTGAGTGAGTGACACTGAGTGAGTGAGTGACAGTGGGTGAGTGACTGGATGAATGACACTGGGTGAGTGACGACAATTGCCGCTCACACAGTCCCCCCTCTCCCCATGCCCCCGTCACCCCCTCGTCCGCCACAGCCGCGTACGGGAACCTCGTCCTCCTCTTCCACACGCTCGTCATGCAGATCCTCGTCATCTGCCTCCTCCTCTTCACACTCGAGAGCCTCCCCCAGCCACTGGAGGGTGAGGACGACGAAGATGATGACCACAGCACGACATCCATCAACGCATCACTGACCTGTCACTCACCACTGATCACCATGAATCATCACTGACCACCCCCCACTCTCCCCCCCTCCCTCCCTCCCCCCCAGACGTGATGCTGGCGCTGCTGGCGCTCAGCTGTGCGTACGGGGCACTCGCCTCGGTGTCGAACTGCGTCTTCGAGAGGCAGCTGCTGCCCCTGGGACGCGCCCTGTTGCGGGTGAGCGGGACGTCACGGGGAGACATGGGGACAGAGGGACACGTGGACACGGGGAGACACGGGGACAGAGGGACACGGGGAGACACGGGGAGACACGGGGAGACACGGGGACACGTGGACACGGGGAGACACGGGGACAGAGGGTCACGGGGAGACACGGGGAGACATAGGGACACGTGGACACGGGGAGACACGGGGACAGAGGGACACGGGGAGACACGGGGGGGGGGGGGGCATGGAGACATGGGGAGACACGGGGCGGGGGGGGGCATGGAGACACGGGGAGACACGAGGCCAAGGGGATAAAGCGACGCAGAGAGTCAGAGACACCGCAGAGCGCTCTCCGTCCGCGCGTCTTCACGGAGACGCGCCGCCCCCTGCTGGCAGCGCCCGCTGCGCGTGTCGCCTCTGCAGGAAATGCAACGCACGCGCACGCACGCGTGAGTGCAACTGTGGAGATGAATCACTCCTGGGCAGGGTAGGTAACTCGGGGGTTCCTCACCTGTGCTGATTTATTCATCGGTAGCTCATTGAGTCTCTGTCCACATGCTTCCTCCCGGTCTCTCTCTCTGACTCTGTCTCCCACGCTCTTGTAACCCTCCCCCCCCCCCGCATCTCCCCCTCCTCCAGGCCCCCGCCAGCCGCAGCTCGCAGACCCCCGCGGCCCCCCCGTGCGTGACCCCCGTGTCGCGGCGCACGAGCGGCCTGCGCGAGATCGCGGCCCTGCTGGGGGGAGGCGCCGTGTGCGGCGTCCCCACGGACACCGTGTACGCGCTCGCCGCCTCGTGCCGACACCCGGGGGCCATCCAGCGCATCTACGCCATCAAGGTACTCGCGGGGGGGCGGGGCTACTCGCGGGGGGGGGGGGGGTACTCGTAGAACGAGGCTTGCTAACGGCACCTACCGCCGTCTCGGTTTCGAGGTCAGGGGTTAGCAAACCGGAAAATGGAGAGAATTTAAATTTGTTTAGAATTCGGCACAACAACAAAAGGCAACTCAGTGTCGATCGAGCCGCTGGTTGCCCAGCCCCTGTCCTAGCTACTCGCACAGGGCTTGCGTCGTGCTCAGAGTGCTCCCGTAGTGCTCGCAGCACTCCCTGGGTACCCGCGCTGGACGAGATCACTCCCCCACAGTCGAACTTTAGGGGGCGAGAGGAGGGGTGGAGAGGGGGTGGGGGGGGTCCTGCACTGGTGACCCGCGAGCAAAGATGATTAAATGGTTCTCTGTTCTGTTTGCCCTTCCTGCACCCCCCCCGCCCTGCACCCCTCCCCCCGCACCCCCCCCTGCACCCCCCCTGCACCCCCCCCGCCCTGCACCCCCCCCCGCACCCCCCCCCCCTGCACCCACCCCCTACACCCCCCCCCCCCCCGCCCTGCAGGACCGGCCCCAGGAGAAGCCCGTGTGCATCTGCATCTCGAGCCTGGAGCAGCTCGCGTCCGTGCGCCCCCCGTTCAGCCCCCTGCTCTGGGAGTTCATGAGCGGCGTCTACCCGGGGGGCATCAGCTGCATCGTGCCCAAGGGGGACTGGCTCCTGCGCCTCGGTAACCTGCACTGCCGATGAGCCTCGCGACGCGCGGTGCCGGTGGCCGGTGGTGCTGGTGCTGCTGGTTATGATGATGATGATGGTAGAATATGGATCGTTACCGGTGATAATGATGATGGTGGTGGTCATGATGGAGGTGGCTTTGATGGTGATGTTCATGATGACGATGATGATAGTGGCAGCAGTGGTGTTGAGTCTGATAACGCTGCTGCTGCTGTCCTTGTTGCTGTACTGACCTCCTCCTCCCCCCTACCTCCGTGTGCCCAGGTGTGGGGGAAGCATACGACCTGGTGGGCACAGCGGACAGCATCATGATCCGCGTGCCGGACAGCACCGTGACGTCACACCTCGTGTCCATGACCGGGCCTCTCGCCATCACCTCGGCCAACCCGAGCGGGGAGCCCGATAGCACCCACCACGACATGGTGATCGGGTGAGCAGTACAGCAACAAGGACGCAGCAGCCCCAACCATTACCACCACCACCACAACACACACACACTCAGTGACAGCACCCACCACGACATGGTGGTCCGGTGAGCAGTACAGCAACAAGGACGCAGCAGCCACAACTACCTCCACCACCACCACAACACACACTCACGGCGACAGCACCAGCCGGAGTGGGTATGTGCCGCGCTCGCTCCGCTCCGTGGTGAGAGTCTCTCTCGTTGCCCCCGCAGGCGCCTGGGCGACAAGCTGGACGGGGTTCTGTGCGACGGAGACTCCAACGAGACGGTGGCCTCCACCGTGGTCAACTGCCTCGACATCGACGGGGGTGAGCGGCTGGCGTGCGCTTGTCCGCGTGCGAGCGTCTGCATCGAGCCGCCGTTGGCGACACTGCGCACCGTGCGCCGTGCCGACACAAACGGGCGATCGTTGACGAATTTGCCCCGGACAGCCTGTTCAAAGGCTCCATGGGGGATCTTTGTGTGTGTGTGTGTACCGCTCGAGCGGTAGTTTAACGTCCTGCGTTTACGAACCTGGCGACCTGAGTTCGACATCCCGGCCACTGATGGCGAGCGATAATCTGAACCGGCCCTGGGATTCCTCAAAGGTTGTTTCAGCCTTGAAAAAGAATAACGTGAATCTGGCTGCAGGTGTATAAAGACGTCGGCGCTTGGGCAGTAGTCAATAGCCACGCTGCCAGGCACCGGCCCGGCCTCACCAACAGCACTTGCGCCGGAAACTCGCGTTATGGCAATCCGGGAGATCGTTATCCTCGTGTCACTGTGGAATCCAACACAATAACGTGGATTCGCATCGCATAATGCAGTGGTTCTTCTTCTTCGTAACCTGGGGGTGCACGCTACCCTCCCTGGGGGTGCGAGATGCCCTTTCTGGGGTGGGTGCGAGACGCGGCCAGATAATTCCAGAAGGTGAAGCATCGAACCGCAAATTAAGTACAACTATTTTGTTTTATCAAACCTATGTATTGATTAAGATTATACATTTTTACGATTGAGAACCAATCGTAAAAATAGGCAGCATCGGTTAAGAACCACTGGCTTAGTGAAATATTAATGTGCGCACGCCTGCCCTCTGTATCTGCTGGTGGTACAAGAAGAGGAGTAGGCCTATTTATGTTTACTTACGTTGAGCAAGCAAAGCGGTCGTGATAGGCAGAGCAGATGAAAAAGGTGTGGAGCCTGGGGTTTGAGCAAGGGCTGGTGGTTAGCAAGGTCGGCTACGTACGGTGTGAAAGAAGTTCAACATACATACTTACAACTTATTGCAGGAAGTTACAGTGCTGCTGTTGATGCTGCTGCTGATGATGATTTTAATACTGCTGCTGATGATGGTGAGGATGCTGCTGATAATGACTTTAATGCTACTGCTGCTGCTACTACTGATTATGATGATGTTACTGGCTGATCATTATGACTTTAATGTTCCTGCTGCTGATGATCAATGTGCCCATGCACACTGAAGATAACATCTTAAAGGGAAAAATAAAATACATCTGTGGTTGTGAAAAAAAAACGACGGAGGGAGGAGAGGGTCCATCTGACGGTTCCCCTTCGTCTGCTTTCTTCGCAGAGGGGATCCGCATCCTGCGTGAAGGCTGCGTCCCTGCGGCCAAGGTCCACCAAATCTTCGAGCGAGTGAAGGCGCAGAGAGATTGAGGATGGCAGGAGTGAAGACCGGGAGTGCAGATGGATGCACAATGACGGGGGGGGGGGGGGGGGGGGGAGGTGGTGCATCGCGAATCATCTGAGTTGAAGATGAACACAAACTAATCCTGCGTTGGCACTCAACTTCTGGAGTTAAATTTCGATTTCGAAACGTCGTGAGAATTATTTTATTATATTTCGATTTAAAGCTTTCGTGACTGCAGGGATTCATCTTCTTGGTTCTTTCGGTAAAGTCACGTAGAAGGGAAGTAATAAAATAATAAAAATAAAAATAAAACATAATAAAACAATTCTCACTATTGTTTTATTATGTTTTATTTTTATTATTTTATTACTTCCCTTCTACGTGACTTTACCGAAAGAACCAAGAAGATTATTTTATTATGTTTTATTTTTATTATTGTATTATTTCCCTTCTACGTGACTTTACCGAAAGAACCAAGAAGATGAATCTGGAGTTAAAGCAATTTATTCAGGGGTTGGGGGGGTGGGGGTAGACGTCGAGGGCTGTGTCATGTTTAAACGTAGGCCAGCTGCTAATGTGCCCGCGTGGATGGGCAGTGACCGCACAATGAAAGTTTGACTTGCGATGTTTGGCAACTGGAATTGTCGGGCGCGTACTGGGAGAGTACGTGGTAGAAAATGGGCAGAGTTACACTGCAAGGTACTTACAGAAGATAATTAGTGTATATATGTTTGTACATAGCCTCTTATCAAATCGCTATTTAATACCGTTAAGGCTCGATAAACTGTTATAGTCCGAGTCTCAAACTGCTGTTCAATGCGCAAAAAAAACGAAACTTGAACTCGCGAAACTCGCGTCTCGCCGTGCGCGTTGAACGCGACCCGGTTCGCGTTATAACCTTCGGGCGCTAGAGACCGCTACAATTACTACGATGTAAAAAAAAACTTTTAAATTATGAAATAGTCGCTACTCCGTTTACATGAATTCCCAGCTGCTTATGTGTGTGGATGGTGGCACCGACCCCATGCAAATGACTAAACGATGGTGGTTGTTCTCACGATTAGCTGTCAATGGTAATGATCATTTGATGATGATGATGTTGGTTATGATGTGGTGAGGATGACGATGGTGATGATTGTTGTATGTGTGCGTGTTGAACTTCTTTCGCGCCGTACGCAACCGACCATGCTAATCGCAGGCGTACGGGAAACACAACAAACTAAACGCAACAAAAACTACAGTTCTAAAGAAGTGAGTTTTAAATCTAGGATTTAAAAGTGCCTACCTCCAGTTGTCTTCCTAACATCGGGAGGAAGAGCGTTGTGATGATGAATTGTTGACGATTGTGATAGACAGGATGTTGGTAAATAATGTGGTGGCGGTGATAATGGTGATGGTTATAATGGTGCTCGTTATTGATGAATGATGAGAGTGGTGATGATGATGTTGAGGATGACGATGATGATGAATCAAGGACTCAGGGAACGATAATTGCGCAATTTTCCCAGTGCAATAATGATCATGGGATGCTCAAAACATGATGTTCGTTGCGTTGTTGTTGTGCAGCAAGGGGCGCATGTCGTGATCGCTATTTATTCTGTGCTGTACAATGGTGTTGTGTTGTTGTGCCTATGGGCGGTGCTGGATCACCAACAAATACAACGCATTTTACCAAAAACACCATCGCCTCGTCCACTTGTTTCGCTTCAAACGCACGGCATACGGCACACAGACGAAACAAACATGACCCCCAGTGTAGCATTAGAATACGTTGGGGGCGTGGGGGGGGGGGGTGCAAGTGCTCGCAAGCGTAATGTGAGAGCAAGCGGGCACAAGAAAACACAGAACAAAACACAAGGTTCTAGGTACTCGTGGAAGTTAGACACGCGAGTCGATTGCACGATCAAACCCGCAACACACAGAAAGGTGAACAAACAAATAAAAGATGACGTGAAAAAATAAGAATATGCTTCATCCTTTCTGGCAATAAAACAGGAGATGTTATAGCTGTTCAAACACCAAATATTAACGTTTTTTGCAAGGGATCAATTTACTGCATTGACCACACACGGTACTTGTCATGGTGAACACGCGAACAAACTCGCTCTGATTATCTAAAAACATAAAAGGGAAATTTGTGAATATGTGTGTTTGTTCGAAATGTTTAGCATACTTCCCGACATGCAACAAACTTGAAATTTGGTATGTGGGTAGCTTCCAGACTGTACACAACGCAAAAAGTATAAGAATAGACTTTAGTATTTGGGGGGGGGGGGGGGGCAATAATGGATAGATTTTGCATGGCAAGTGAGCGGTGACGTCACATATGTGATGTCACCCGCCTGCGGCAGCGTGACGCAGTGTGCCTGCTGACGTCACGCAGTGTGCCTGGTGACGTCACGCATCCCCCCACCCTCCGCGTAGGCCAGGGGTCGGCAACCTGCGGCTCCGGAGCCGCATGCGGCTCTTTTGAACCTTGACCGCGGCTCCGGGGCGGATGCTAGCGAGGGGAGGAGGCGCACTGTGACACCTGCTCTGGCGTTGCCGCTGCTGACAGGTCGCCGCTCCGCTCCACACTGCCCGCCCGGTGACAGGCAATAACGTTGCCGTTGCTTTGTCACATGTTTGGAAGAAGTAAAAACCTTCCTGGGCAGCAAAGAGCTCACCTTTGCTGAGCTGGAACAGCCAGAGTGGCTGGAAAAATTACATTTTATGGTAGACATGACAGCACATCTAAACACGCTAAATACAACCCTTCAGGGGAAAGGAGGCACAGCCCTGCACATGCTGGAGGAGGTTTTGGCATTCGAGCGCAAGTTGACAGTGTTTGTCAAAGATTTACAGAGAGGTACACTGTCTCACTTTCCCTCTTTGAGAGAGTTCAAACAAAGTCATGATACGATAAATTTGGAATATTTCAAGTCTGCAATCACCACAATGCAAAGTTCGTTTGGGAAACGATTCTGTGAGTTCAGAGAGGAAAAAACGACATTATCCTTCCCTGTCACTCCCCTGGCGATCGATCCATCCCTATTGAATATGACTGCATTTGCAGGTGTAAGTCAACCTGATCTTGAGATGGAACTGGCCGATATAGCCGACAAAGATATATGGGTGTCCAAGTTCAAATGCTTGACCGCTACTCTTGAGGATGTTGCCCGTCAGAAGGCCATTCTGGCTCAGAATCATAAATGGAGTGATATTGAAAACGTTCCCAAACAGGACAAACTTGTATTCGAAACATGGAATGCCATCCCCAACACTTATATAAACATGAAAAAGTATGCATTTGGAGTCCCGTCGATCTTCGGCTCCACATATGTATGTGAGCAGGTCTTCTCCAACATGAACTATATTAAAAACAAACATCGATCACGCCTCACAGATGACAGCTTGCAAGCCTGTGTGAAAATGAAGGTGACGTCTTACAGCCCTGATGTGCAGACACTGTGCACTGAGGTTCAGGAGCAAAAATCCCATTAACCAGGTAATTTAGCTATTAATTTGCAAAAATATATTTTACATTGTTAAGTGAAAAAGTCCTTTTTTTATTCAGATTGACAGCTGACTGCACGATCCTGTATATAGCAATAAGGTAAGAAACAATATATGCAGTGTTATATTTGTTTTAAATGTTGCAATGGTTTTGCGGCTCCCAGTTTATTTTTTCCTTCGGAAACGGGTCCAAGTGGCTCTTTATGTCTTAAAGGTTGCAGACCCCTGGCGTAGGCCGTGTATTAATCCAAAGAAAATAATCCAAGTCCCGGGCGAAGCCGGGTAGTTAAGCTGGTAATTATACTGGTAGGAACGAAGTGAACCAGCCTACAATAGATTATATCGTCCGTCCGTGTAGCAACATCACCCCCTACTGCAAACACTTGGCAGGACCCTACAAAAACCTTTAGACTCAGTGACGCTTTCCTGGCTAAACAAGTGTAACATTCCCTTATAATTCCCTGAGATAGCTTTTAATGAAAACATTTAAATTAAAAATTAACTCACAGCGGCCTAAAGCCTACAGCTAGGCCTAAAGCCTAGAACTAGGCCTCAAACTCTCCCTTCGTATCGTCCGATTAGGTGTAGCAACATCGTCCCCTACTGCAAACACTTGGCAGGACCGTACAGAAACCTTTACACTCAGTGAGGCTTTCCTGGCTAAACAAGTGTAATAATACATGATGTTTATATTCTTTGGTTATTCGTTCCTACCAGCCCACCCCGCAGGGACCTGTTATCTATGGCATTGTCTTTGAAACTGATTGGTCTACACTAGAGCCATCCTTCTCTAGGGCCTTGTCTCACCAGTGTCAGACCAAAGACTCGATTCCTCGCAAAAGGTTTCTATTTGGTGTTTGAACATATAAACTCCTATTCTTGATTCTTTATTTCCCTTCTACGTTACTTTAACGAAAGAACCAAGAATATGAATCCCTGCAGTCACGAAAGCTTTAAATCGAAATATTAACTCTTGCTTTATTGCCAGAAAGGGTAAAATCAATCCTTATTTTTTTGTACTTCGATACTGGCAGAAAAGTCCCAAACAAAAACCACTCGGCCTTTTGCACGTTATTAGAAGTAACAAGTATAACCCGTAAAAACAAAGTTTTTCACTATAAATCCTTTATATGCGTGGCGGCTAGAGTCCTCTCGTCCTCTGGCTTGAGATGGCTGCCACCTATGGGTCAGATGATTGCATGGCAGCATTAAGCAATTGGTAATTAAATATAATATTTTCGTCCTAAAAAGTGTAAAATTTTGGAAAAAAAATTTCACGAACATTAATTGTCACGCACAACGAGTCTGTGTGGAAAATGTCAGCTCGATTGGATCACGGGAAGTGGGTTAAAAAACGACCGAAAGATTTGCACGGTCCTAAGCAAGCAAGCAAGTGAACTTAATATAAAGGTTTAAAAAAAAGCAATAGTTCCAGAAGAACTGCCTTCTGGTTCTCCTTGTTGTCTTTGGTGACCATCAATGAAATTTGAACAAATAATAATAATAGTTACAGAAATTGTCGAGCCTTTCATAACACTTTCTTTGGGTCTTTCGGTAAAGCCACGTAGATAGAACAATAATAAAAAATAAAAAATATCACGACGTTTCGATCGCAACACAAGCAATCGTCATCAGGTGACGGTTGCTTGTGTTGCGATCGAAACGTCGTGATATATTTTTTTTAAAATTATTTTTATATCTACGTGGCTTTACCGAAAGGCCCAAATAATATGAATTCCTGCAGTCACGACAGCTTTAAGTCAACACTTTCATAACATATCAAAGCTGTTTATATCAATGACAATGGGGGGGGGGGGTAACAAGTGGCAGAATTAAAATAGAAATAATCTTCTGATAGAAGAATGTCTATAGACGGAAGAAGTTGAAGATGAATGTCTATAGACGGAAGGAGTTGAAGATCCCAATGGAACCAGACGTTCTGAAACAGCCTTTGGCAGAGAGTTCCACAGTCCAGGTGGCACGGGAGCGAAGGCCCAGAAATGTCCAACGGCCGAGTGCCATTCCCCTGAATGTATCTGGCAGATGTCCATGCGTCTTGCCAATGCGTAACACGGGGCGTATTCCCCTGAATGTATCTGGCAGATGTTCATGTGTCTTGCCAATGCGTAACACGTGGTGTATTCCCCTGAATGTATCTGGCAGATGTTCATGCGTCTTGCCAATGCGTAACACGTGGGGTATTCCCCTGAATGTATCTGGCAGATGTCCATGCGTCTTGCCAATGCGTAACACGGGGCGTATTCCCCTGAATGTATCTGGCAGATGTCCATGCGTCTTGCCAATGCATAACACGTGGGGTATTCCCCTGAATGTATCTGGCAGATGTCCATGCGTCTTGCCAATGCGTAACACGGGGCGTATTCCCCTGAATGTATCTGGCAGATGTCCATGCGTCTTGCCAATGCGTAACACGTGGTGTATTCCCCTGAATGTATCTGGCAGATGTTCATGCGTCTTGCCAATGCGTAACACGTGGGGTATTCCCCTGAATGTATCTGGCAGATGTCCATGCGTCTTGCCAATGCGTAACACGGGGCGTATTCCCCTGAATGTATCTGGCAGATGTCCATGCGTCTTGCCAATGCATAACACGTGGGGTATTCCCCTGAATGTATCTGGCAGATGTCCATGCGTCTTGCCAATGCGTAACACGGGGCGTATTCCCCTGAATGTATCTGGCAGATGTCCATGCGTCTTGCCAATGCATAACACGTGGGGTATTCCCCTGAATGTATCTGGCAGATGTCCATGCGTCTTGCCAATGCGTAACACGGGGCGTATTCCCCTGAATGTATCTGGCAGATGTCCATGCGTCTTGCCAATGCATAACACGTGGCATATTCTCCTGAATGTGTCTGCCAGATGTTACCACTCTGCCAGCCTGCCAAGCTGCTATTGATCTGTTATTGGTAGGCAGGATGAGTAATCGTACCTGCTATTGTATGAGAAGGTAGGATAATTAATGAAGTTGTCTGCATAACGTTAGTGGGAATTCCCTGCTGAGTGGGATTATTGGGGCTCACGCCCTGATAAGGACAATCACGGCGACAGACAGACAGAGTGGCGCATCTACACCCCGACCAGGTATAAGGGCTGAAGATGCGGAACAAATAGTCCATTAAAATGGGAGTATTGAGATGGAGATCTCTGCCTACAATGGCAGTGTTTAGGTAGATACCTCTGCCTACAATGGGAATGTCCAGATAGAGATCTGTTCTACGGCGCCTGAGGAATAAACGCGCCTTGATGTCATCAGCTCTATGTTTAGGAGGCGAGATGAGTGAGCGTAATTTGGTGGGGTGGGAAAGTATGGAGGAATTTTGACGACTTCGCCTTCTCCTCGTGTGTGTGGAGAAATTCCCAGGCGCACTCCCCCACCCCCGTTCTATCCCCAAATCCCGCCCCTCCAGTGAGGAAATCGTTTATTGCACGAGCAATTCAGCCCGCGTATTATAACGAGTGCCCTTGTTGTTGTTGTTAGATATATGTTGTTTATTTCAGCAGGAAGGGCCCAATCAGCGGCTCGGTTCTACGTTCAAGAGAGTGCTGCACGACACGGCCCCAAGTCTCAGTGACGATCCACGGTGACGTGCCGCTTGCGATACGAACAGCGATCGCTTTACACGTTAGAGGAAGTGGATAGCAACCGGTGCGAAAATGTAAAATAAAGAAAAAAATTACGACATTCTTTTACGAACTAAAAATAACGGGGAATGCCATCCATGTGTCTATTTATTTACCTATTTACTTGTTATTTCATACCGTGTCAAAGAAAACCTTTGTCTCTTTGTGTTTCTCCCTTACGATGGGACTTTGTCGGATGAGCATTGAGATTTATAATGGCACGGGGTGACCAATAAGGCCTGAATTGGTCAGATACGGGGTTGACAGCTATGTAATGCATTGATAACAACACACCACGCCCAATTACCGGGAACTTTAAGTGCGATCCAGAGACTCGGGGAACCACGCTTTTCTTTCCCGTCTGTGGAGGAAATGACCACGTGGATGTCCTGGGGTCCCGTGCGACTTGCACGGGCATGAGACGGATACCCTCGCGGTCACTGTGTGCCGAGGGGTGCTGCCGTGGCGAGGTGTTAACTCTCTCGCTTGTTCTGTCAACCCCTTATCAGTGCCCTATACCTGATTACAGACCAATTCAGAACATATTGGTCAACCCGTGGCCATTATAAATCTCAACGTTCATCTTACAAAGTCCCATCGCAAGGGAGAAACGCAAACACGTAGACAAAACGTTCTTTTGTATAACTAAATTTCCCTGCACAAGAATACGGGTAAACCGTATGGGTTGACAGGCAGGCGTCACGGTGTCAGATTAACGCGGTTTTAGTTTGAAGACGTAGGGGGTGACTCACACGGTGTGGGCACCCCCCACACCGCCCTGCTTCCGAACGAGCCGATTTCCATGGGACGGCCACCCTGCGATGACTACAGTACAGTACTTGTGATAAAAATAATAACATAATGCGTTTTATTTATACAGACAGTCCCGAGTTACGGAAGCCCCGACTTACGGAAACCCGACTTCACGGCAATGCGCCCATAAGTCATGTGAAAAATGCAATACAGGACTGTATGCGTAAATGTTTGCATTAGTTGCGTAAGCACAAATAATGCATTTTATTTATACAGGCAGTCCCAGAGTTACGGAAGACCTGACTTACGGAAACTCGACTTTACGGCAACGCTCCCATAAATAATGTAACAAAGATTCTATACAGTACTGCATGCGTGTGTGCCTATGTACGCCTCTCTCTCTATGTATCTCTGTGATATCTGTCTCTACTTATATGTCTGTCTATATGTCTCTGGTTCTGTGTTTTATCTCTCTCTCAAATTTAGCATTCTCAGGAAGAACGTAATCAACCAGGTAGGGTGTTGACTGTTATGTTATCCGACTCTCTGTTGTATTACATTACATTTCTAAGTATACTAGATTTGTGTTTATATTTCATTTATACCTGATGATGATTGCTTGTGTTGCAATCGAAACGTCGTATGCTAGTATTTAATTTATTATTTTCTCTTTATACGTGACTTTACCGAAAGAACCAAAGAGTAATTCCTGCAGTCACGAAAGATCCAAATTAAGTTTGCGTAAACGTTTTAATTAGTTGCGTAAGCGCAAGTAGTGCAGCGAGCGCGGTGAGGTTGCGGATGAATTCAGCGGAGCCGGGCATCAGGCGGGGCCGCGTATCCCCCAAGGCGATGTTGTCCTGCCGAGCACTCTGAGTCACGCTGTTGCATTGTTACCCTGAGCGGACTCCACCCGCTAGCCACGCCGTCTGTTTTCCTTCGTAGCATTATGCAAATTCATCTTCTTGGTTCTTTCGGTAAAGTCACGTAGAAGGGAAATAATGCAATAATACAAATACAACATAATAAAATAATTCTCACGACGTTTCGGCCACAACGCAAGCAGCCGTCCTCAGGTGAAGAACAGGTCGAAACTTATGCAAATTGTTTGTTTCCTACGCTTCGTGGTACTCAAAAACAATTGTACCAGTACAGAATATGTTCAATTAGTTTAACTGTGGGTAGCGTTAGGGTCGATATTCGATCGAATGAAAGATAATCATAGGAAGCGCAGAGCGTACGTGCAGCGATACGATACAGGTAGCTCTAGAAATATATACACACGCGTAGTATTCTAACTTAAATAGCCTAAATTTCGATTTAAAGCTTTCGTGACTGCAGGTATTCATCTTCTTGGTTATTTCGGTAAAGTCACGTAGAAGGGACGTTGTCTTTCCGACAGCCCTGTTCTTCACCTGAGGACGGCTGCTTGCGTTGTGGCCGAAACGTCGTGAGAATTGTATTTTATTATGTTTTATTTTATTTTATTATTTCCCTTCTACGTGACTTTACAGAAAGAACCAAGAAGTTAAATAGCCTATTTCAGGAAAGGCTGACAAATACCCTATCAGGAATATGATGCTGATAAGGCTGCTGGTGCTGCTGATGCGTGTATGTAGCCAACCGTGCAATTCGGAAGCGCTAGGGCTGGACAACACACTTTACACAAATGATGATTATAATGAGTTGTATGGAAATGCTGAGGATGCGGCTCTGCCACCCTCATCACGCGCGTGGTGAGCGACGGCGCAGCGGTCGAGTGAACTGCGCAAATAAACCCGGCGACCCGAGTTGGATTCCCCAACCATGGCCAAACATCAGGGCAGAGTGATGATATCTGTAGCGGTCCCAGGGGTTGGATCAAAATAATCCCAGCATCGTCACGCTTTGATGACCACAAACTTCACCGACCCGTCCTTACGAGCGTGGTGAAGCGTGGTGAAGCATCGTGAAGCGTGGTGAAGCATCGTGAAGGGTGGTGAAGCATCGTGAGACGTGGTGAAGGAACTATCGGTGACTGGCAGGCCGTGTGGGCGGCTGGGGAGAGGGTGGAGCGTGGCGGAGGCATTCATCCAGCAGTGGATTGACAAGTGAATGTGAACCACGGATTTACAATAAGTGATGCTTGAACTTTATTACATTTTAAAAGCACGACCCATCATTACACAATGGTGGTGACCTCTCGCGACATTTAACAAAATAATTACAAGGAAGGGGAGAGTCCTCAAGCCCCGGGTGGTGGTGGTGGTGGATTTAATGACCTCAGCATTACTACCTGTCGCGTGTGCTTTCCATCAACCCGCGCTCGGAATGCATCACCCCACCTTGCCCACCTCGTCCACATCGCCCGCCTTGTCCACGTCGCCCGCGGGCAGAATGTGTTCACCTTCGTCGACTTTCGTCGACATTTGCGCAACTTATTTGGCTGCAATCGGTTAAACCCCGGGGGGGAGGTGGGGGCGGTGGTGGGGTGGTGGATAATCGCGGGTCAACCTGGTCATGTCCATTGATCCGCCTAAATGAATCCACTGCTGGGTGATGACCATACCCGCCACGGGAGGGGTTTTTGTCGCGGCGGCGGCGGCTGCTTGGACAATAATTCACCCACGCGGCGGTAAAAATCTCGATCGGATTTTACTTGGAATCTCAGAATAACGGGAATGATAGGCAAAGTGTTCTGGTGGCGGCGGGTTTGACGACACATTCATATTTACGCGATCTAACACACACACAACACAAGCCTGTATTGTGAACAATGTTCTGCTAGTTGAACACGGAGGCTTTCGCGACCAATATCATCCTCGATTATAGATGTTCTGTTATTTGATATTCCACCAAAACGTGAGTCTCAATGCGCGCTTTCAAGAGGTTGCTGCTACGTTTGAGATGTGTGTCCAATATTATTTGTTTTCATTCCAGGGAGTGTTTCTCTTCCGTGTGGCGGAAAACCACAGTGATCAGAGAAAGCCCAAGCCCGCGTTCGAGAATATGACATTACAAAGCCTGCATACGGTGACTCACGATTTTACTTGCTGTACTGCCATCTCGTGGCCAAATCGAAACACACCGGTTTAAGAGGATTTCCAAAGCTAAACTAAACTTTAATCTTCTTGGTTCTTTCGGTAAAGTCACGTAGAATGGAAATAATAAAATAATAAAAATAAAACATAATAAAATCATTCTCACGACGTTTCGGCCACAACGCAAGCAGCCGTCCTCAGGTGAAGAACAGGTCTGTCAGAAAGACAGCGTCTGAAGACACATCTGGAAGATGGGCAACAACAGGGACATTAAAAGCGTGTCGTTTGTAAAAATGGAAGGAACCGGAAAGAGAAGAAGGTCTAACATAGAATGGCTTAACGACGATAAAAGAACTTTATAGCTCATCGGATTCCTCTGGTATAAATACATATTCTGATTCTGAAGTGCCAAGAATGTATCATCATTATCAATCATCGTCGGCATCAGCGTGATCATCATCGTCACCACGTGTCGTGTGTGATGCAATATTCAGCGATGCCATCCGCCCAACCGACAAACCCAATCCAATCAAGTTGTCCTCCATGGCCAAATATGTAAATTAATTTATTTGCGTTTGCAGCAAAACCGGAATATAAAAAATCAAGGGGGAATTTTAGACAATGGTTGTCCATCGTCATCGTCGTCATCATCATCAGGTGTTGACAGAAGCTCGCGTGAAGGAGCTTCACGATTGCCGCCGTCATCAAATACACCAACATATTTTCATCTCATTATCGTCATCATTAACATCATCATCATGAGCATGGGTTGGCCTTCGTATGGATCATGGCTGATGATGATGATGATGACGATGATGAACGTGCGTGATCAATGAAGAGCCCATCCCTGTGCACAGCTGATGCCGCCACGAGGTATCATTCCAGCAGCAGCTGTATAATTTGCTGATGATGATGATGGCGAATCATCTTCCTCAATATGTGTGACCTCTCGATTTAAAGCTTTCGTGACTGCAGGGATTCATCTTCTTGGTTCTTTAGGTAAAGTCACGTAGAAGGGAAGTAATAAAATAATAATAATAAAACATAATAAAATAAAAAGAAAACATAATAAAATAAAATAATTATTTTATTATGTTTTTTGCCAGTTTCGAAATGATGAAAAAAGAAGAATAGGCGTTAACCTTTTATTTGGCACTTGAAAATCTTAAAACCTGTTTTATTGCTATTCCTACCTTTGTCATCATCAGCAGCAAGAAAATGAGTGACCCCCCCCCCACGCATTATGACCCCGACGCGAATGGAATGAGCCGCAGTCACCGCGGCTCAACCCCGATGAGGAATCGGCGTCGGGCAGAGGGACGCGCTGGTGTCGCCCTTCGCGTCTCCGCCCGCGTGCCGGACCCCTCCGCATCCCCTCCGGTCACTATCCAACGGCTGATTAGCGAATGGACGTTAAGCCATTATTGCAAATAAATGTTGCGTGAATTTTAATTCGTTTTACTCAAATACGCGTAACAATTCAGCGGCGATGGCATCTCGACAAAAAATGTTTTTTACGAAATACGACAAACAAGGCGGTGGTGGCGGCTTTATATTTAAATTTTTGCATCCATCCCGTTCAGCTGTACTCAACCTTTCCGCCACCCACACTGGAATGCATCACCCACCTAGCCCACCTAGCCCACCTCGCCCACCTCGCCCACCTCGCCCACTTCGCCCACCTCGCCCACCTCGCCCACCTAGCCCACCTCGCCCACCTAGCCCACCTCGCCCACCCTGGCCCTCCTCGTCCATCTGCCCGCCGGCAGGAATTTTTTTTGTTACCTCCCCGGCCGTCGTCAAATTCCGCACGACTCATTTGCCCGCAATCGGATTACCCCCCCCCCCCGGCTGAATCGCGTGTCAAGATTTGCATTTGGCACCGGCGACGCATTCCGGCAATGAGCGACGCCGTAGACAGGTTGCCTGGAGGCGTGGCGTCATCTCTAGCGCCGTACGAAATTACTCCACTGCTGCGTGGCGGTTGTTTTGGCCATACTTCACCGTGCCGGTCAATGCGGGGGTGATGACTCCCACGGATCGTGACCCCCCCCCACCCCATCAGCACCCCACCCCACCCCACGCACCGCCACACGCTGCCCGTTTGCTGTGGTGGCCCTAGAGTTGGGGATAGATTTTGTTTTTTTTTGTTAATCCCGACTTAAAAAAAACACACATCTTTGTAAGAAAATGCTTTCTTCTAGTAAGCTTCGTCCCTTTCATGCGCGGAGTCGTGAAACAACTTTTGTCCTCCCCGCTCCTGCACCTCCGATTAGCGCGGTTGGCTACGTAGAGGTTCAATATACCGTACGCGCGTACGAGGTTTCTCTTCCTCCTCGTCCACCTCCTCCGCATTATTTACGCAGAGCGCGCGACTGGACATGCGACGCGAAGTTGTTCATTCCTGTGGTGTTGAGGGAGGGCATGCGGGACCAATGTCAAGTTATGTATTAACAAGACGGCCGTTACCAGATAAACGACCGTGGCCAGTGCTGTTAGCGAGCACCTATTGCGGCCGGCAAAGCGCACAAGAGGGGGTGAGTGGGTGACGCTGCAGCCACCTTTGACTCCCCACGAGTGCCGATGTTTAAACACCGCACCAGGAACTCAACATCGGAGAGACGGTGGCCTATGCCAAGAGGTCACTCGCCACGAGTGATGTCAGCCTGCGCTAAGAACCCGACAAACTCGAGTTCGATTCGCGAGCCACGGCGATCAGCAGCGGCGAGTGGTCTGGTCCCACGCATCGCTTCTTCATCACCCCGCATTGACGGGCGTGGTGAAGTATGGTCAACCCCCCCCCCCTGCCATGATGTCCGACACGGTGCGGAGATGTCTTCGTCCAGCGGTAGATTTTTTTATAATTATTATTGTAACTCTACTTATTCGTATATTTGTTTTCACTTGTGTATTCTTAAATACTGCATGTGTAATTGTTTTATTGTTTTAGTGATAGTTTAAGAAAGTTTACGTTCTCTCTGGTTACCTTGGTGAAAAAGTTGGTCTCAAACTTTGCCCCAATCCAGGCCAGTTGGCTCACAACTGAATCATTAACAACAACGGACAACAATAATTAGCATTACAAAGTCACTGAGCCAAGTAAGGCTGCGCATTACGACATCGCGATGGGCGACTGCTGCAATGCGTAAGGGACAACAACGTGCAAAGCCAGCCTGAGCAGGCGCTCGCAAACAGCGCGTGGCCACTCACAGTCCCCACGCCGAGAGACACGGGGGGGTGTCAAGAGTGATCCAGATCTCTTGTGACCCCCCTCCCCTCCTAATACATTTTTTTTCCATGATTATTATTTTTTTGGAAACATGAACCTTACTTCTTAAAAAAATGTTATAAAGAATTAAATGAGGATGGGGGGTGACAATACATCTGCAAGTTGTGTGTATATATTCACAGTCGGCTTCATCCATTGCAGCGTTTCCCTCGCTCTATGCGAGCTCAGTTTGTGCCATTTCGCGCCTCACCTATTTCAACCCAAAATTCACAACCAAGGTGGTGGGGGGAGGGGGAGGGGGGCACTAGTGGGGAATTCCACAACCGGGCGGGTGGGTTGGAGTCGGGAGGGTGGCAATGCCTAACACCAACACGTCACACAAGAATGAGTGCTTAGAGAGCATGCGTGGACTGCTACGTGATGCCACGCGCATCCATCATTCACGAACGTCGGAGACTACGTGAACACGATTTGCATGAATTTTGATAAGGGGCTTTGTTCGTGGGGGGTGGTGGTGTGGGTGGGGGTCTCCTGGTTTTTCCCTTGCGGTAGCTGCCGAGAAGTGATTCCGTTGAAGTGCAATTTACTTCGCCAGCACGGCCCATAAAAAAAACGACATCTACGTGGTGAGCTCATAGCTCGGTGCGTTACCTGCACAGCGTTCTGTTCGCTGGCGCGACCTTCGAATTATATTATTTGTCGTCGAGTAAAAAAAAGTACAATTATGATGATGATGACAGCTGATGGATTGACTCATAACAACATCCAATAGTCAGAGATGTACAATAGTGGCGTCTGGTTGACAATAGTGAGTGTCTGCTTGGGAAATGGTGAGTGTTTGGTTGAAATTGGTGAGTGTCTGCTTGAAAGCAGTGTCAGGTTGAGAGTGGTGAGTGTCTGGTTGAGAGTGGGTGGTGAGTGTCTGCTCGGAAAGCGGTGAGTGTGAGCTCGCGGGGTTGTGGTGAGTGTCTGAAAGAATGTCCAGTGTTTATTTGGAATGATGTTGCAATGGTAAGCAAACACCCAGGTCGGCCTGAGAGTCAACCAACCCTAAAGTTCCCATCTCATCTAGAATTCCCAAGTGGAATGCCCGTGACGTCACGCAGACGCAAGCGGCAGACTCTTTGTCGAGACGTGTCGCTGGCACACAACCTTTGACCCCTGTTAGTAACACACACATAACAAAGGGTTTTATCGGTTCATGCCTATTTTCCGTTGAAGCGGTGGTGGAAATTCCGTATTCCTATGGAAATGACCAGTCTCTTCATAGGACAACTGCTCTCAGTACTTATTATTTTCACACAAAGTGGTACCTATTTCAGCCACCACCCACCGGCCTGAAGGATGATGGGCTGAATCGTGGCTCTGTAATGTGTGAATCCGACTCTGAATATAAACACAATGAGCCCCCTCTCCCTCCGTTCCTAGCCATGCGGACTGTGGGTGGCCAGGCACGGTTAACGAGCGCCTATTAAGTTACATTCGTCTCTGTGCATATTTTATTTCCTCTATTCTTTGCAACAGTCGCCCATTACGATGCTGGGTGTGCGGAATTTTGTGCAGTAGCGTCGGGGTTTGCGCGCTGCGCTACGCTACGAGCCCGGCCACCCGAGTTCGATTCCCTCTCAGGGCCAACACCGGTAACGATTACATTGAACCACCCCTGGGCCTTCCCTAGGTAGACTCAGCCTCAAATGAGTACCTGATGCGGTGTGTAAACATGGCCACTTGGGGAGACAAAGGCGGCCTGGCGTGGTGCTGGCCGCCCAAACCCCTCGTGTGCAGCTCGGGCCTTCATAGGTGCTCGCTAACAGCACTTGCCCCAACAGTCTGTTAAGGTTGTACGGGGGATCTTTGTCCGTGTCTACCGCTGCCCTACCCACCCACCCCCAACCAGCCCACGGGTTTGTTTCATCCAAACGCTGGAGTGTGAATGGTGCGCGTAAACCCCCTTGCTCGCAGGGGCGCGACCCCGTGGATTCGGAGTGGAATTTCCCGTTCGCCTGATCCAGGTGATCAAGTAGAAACAAAAACAACCAACCAGAGAAGCGAGCGACCTCTGACCTTAAAAGAGCTTTATAGCTCATCGGATTCCTCCAGTTCACATGGATATGCTGATGCCTTCCTGCCGAGCGAGAAGCGGAGGTGGCGGGCTGTGGGTAAGATGCTACATGAGTTAATAGATGAAGGCGCAGCCCCTGCAATTGCTTGCTCCACGCCACTGCTGTCAATCATAGAAGAGAAGGAAAAACCCTCATCACGAAACAGGAGAGAGCGTGCAGGCTGGGGACAAATAGACACAAGGACACGCATGGGGAACGACTCACATCCGTATGCCTTGCGTAATTGCAATAACAGTTTCAACCTTTAACGCTGCCCCCAATACCCACACAACCGTCATACGCCACTTAGTGACGGTGACGTCATCACGGCGCCTGTGCCAGGCCAGGTGCACTTTGAGGCTACGTGAAGCGTCGAATGCTCGCCGAAAGGAGGTCTCGGGACAGAGCCAGGTGCCATGGGTTGGCTGAGTGAGATGACTGGTAGATGCACCAGCTGTACCCCCTACTGTGCCACCACCACCACCACCACCAACACAGTATTCCCTCGTCGCTACCGTAGATTTCAGAACGACTCAGAGGCACGAGGGGGCACCACGGACGAGTGGGAAGGCGGCAGCAGCCACGCGGTGAGCCGGTGCCACATTTCCCCCCCAAGCTCTGCGGCCCTCTGTGTATTGAGGTGTTATCGGCCAATTAATGAGTGTTTACACGTGGGAGGAAACCACGTGTAAGGGGGGGACACTCTATACCATCCTGATGGAATTGGTGGAATCGACGTTTCTTGAAACCGCCCTCTCCTGGCGAGCCCGGGAATAAATGCACATCACGTGTCACCGCATTGCAATCTTTAATGCTCCTCAGCCTTGTCTACACGACAACCTCAAAACGGAGCTGGAGGTGTGGACGTATTGTTGTACAGAGACCACCAACGTAAAGAATTAAAGAAAATGGCCACCCTAACGGGCAGCAGTAATACAACCCCTGTAGACTGGTTTCGCCCTCATTGGGACTCATCGGTCTGGTCAGATATTGAGGGCAGTGCCCACATTTCACCCCACTACACGCGATCTTGCTGGCAAAACTGCCTAGAATTGAACTCTACCGGGCAATTCTACAGATGAGAGCGCGCTTGAGACCAGGGCGAGTCTCATTCGTAAGAGTGACGTGGGGCATTAGTTTGCCAGTAGGGGGGTGGGGGCGATCAGTGCTACCATGCATAATTCCAAATCGGTAATTTGCGATGTAATTTTTGAACTTGGCAAATGTGGACTCTTACGCCTTCACACAATTGCCTGCGAGTGAAGCACACAGCACCCGGTATTGTTATAAGTTTCAAATATTGCTACACACCAGCAGGAATTAGAACCGTAGATCTTTGCAACAATCAGCGAACGCGCTTCCGCTGGGCCAAGGCAGACTTGCCAAATATTCTCCCATGGAAAACAGTGGAGCAGATAACATTACTAGTCGTTTGAATGGTCATGCAGGCACCGACTTCGGCATTTATTTATTTCCTAGGGTCACTTTATAAGAAGAGTAGAAACATTAGCCACTGTGAAGCAAATTAAAGATGGTTGCCAAAATAAAAAAAATGGCCACCACCATAAACGGCGGACATCTTGGAAAAAGTCTGCCATCTTTGATTTTTCGGTGGCTAACCTTGTTGGTTTATTTGTGAATATCTCCAGCAAGTTTCCCCACAGGTGTCACAACTTAAAACGATTCCTGTGGAGCAACTTGTATTGATTGTGAGGTACCCTTACCCACAACAAAAATACAAAGATGAAAACAAAGCCCCCCCGTGTAGCCTGGACCATACTGCCGGGGCAAGTGCTGTTAGCGAAGCAGCACCTATAAAGGCCGGCACTGTGACACACCAGGGGGTGGGTGGCCAGCACCACGCCCGACCTCCATTGTCTCCCCAGTGGCGGTTTATACTACACACCGTATTATTGTACTCATTTAAAGCTGAGTCGACCTAGGGGAGGCCCAGGACCGGTTCAAATAATCGTCACTTGGTGTTGGTCGTGAGCGGGAAGCAAACTCGGGTCGCCAGATTCATAGCGCAGTGGGCTAACCACTACCTTACCGCTCCCACCAAAACCATTCATTCACTCACACATATATATAGGTGCCACATCCACCCCCATTTATATTCTCCGAGACATTCACCGAACACACGTCGTCGTCACTCGCGTCGCTTTATTTCACAAAGGCAGTCAGTGGGCTTAAGCCCTAAAGTGAGCAATGTTGGGATAAGACAGAGACGGGGGGCGGGGGGGGGGGCGTGGGACAGATTTGACTGCATTTATCGACGATGGAAACGCAGGCGAATGTTGAGTAACGCTCCGAACAAACACGCACGGGAGGCCGCGGACAACTCTCGGGAAAGGAGCCACCGGCGGATTGTATTAATATATTAATCTCTTCCTTAAGCTAAACTCACAAATACACACGCACATCGTACAGGGGGGGGGGGGGGGCGTTTGGGGGTGGGCGGTTATTGGGGAAGTCATGAGGGCAAAGTCGAGTGAATGCAAATGCATGCAAATTATATTGGACGAGCCTCCGGGATCGGTTGACCCTTGGCCACTGTTCAGTAAATAAAAAAAAAGAACGGAAAAGGCATGCAAGGTGTATCCAACACAAACACAATATCCCACGTAACAGGTTTAAGTCCCATGGTTTCTTCCAAAGCTCCATGAAGCGAGTTACCACTCTTTAAGGAGATCAAGAGTGGTTGTTCTTATGGATTGGCTCGCGTCACGTCATAGGAATGTGGAAGGTCTACTGGAAGATGGGTACCAATATTTCAATTCTCGTTTGAGCAGAAATGTCCTTTGTTTATTGGCCGGTTTGAACATTGAGTGCCTGGTTGGAACGGTGAGTGCCTGATGGGAGCGGTGAGTGTCTATTTAGAGTGGTAATTGTTTTTCGGGGTCGTGTGTATATGGTGGGAATGGTATCTGCTAAGAGTGCGGAGTATCTGCTTAGCGGTGGTGTGTTTCTGGAAGGGGTGGTTGAGTGCCTTTAGGGGTGGTGAGTAAACCGGGTAGGAGTGCTCATTTGAGGCGCTAACTCGCTTTGATTTCAGAAGGTGCGGTCATCAGAAGTCGTAAGCGAGCACCTACGCAGGCCGGGAGGGCACGCGACTTTGTCGGTGGGGTGAGATGACTAGCACCGCGGCCAATTCGTCTTTGTGTTCTCCAATCCACATACACCCACCCCCACACCCCCCCCCCCCACACACACCCCACACCCAACACACACACACAAGCCAGAAATTTATCAAAGCGGTGCTGCGAGCCCAGGGGGAACGGGGTGACACGACATCACTACGCCATGCAAATTACAGAAGGGACTCCACCGCTGAGAGATGGGAGCGTGAACTGTTATTACTTTGAGGGGGTAGCGGCGACTTGGCGGGCGGGGGGGGGGGGGTCACGCTGAATGTTGAAACGAGTGAAATTGTGTTCGAGAAGTTCCATAACGATGTGGGGGGGGGGGTGGAGGCGGTGGCGTATCGGCCAACGCGAATTAAGTTCGCTTCCCGCAGGCACGACTTTCATCGGTGGCCGAGTGATAGCTGACACCCCCCCCACCTCCCCCCCTCCTCTTCCACCGCCTACTTCACCAAGCTGCAGTGACCAGCGTGGTGAAGTATGGTCATGACCGACACGGAGTGAGAATGCCTACATCTAGTAGTAGGTTGACAACAAGGGCTGTACAATTATATAACGCGATTTTAAGCTTTCGTGACCGCAGGAATTACTCTTTGGTTCTTTCGGTAAAGTCACGTAGTATCATTACATAAGGATCATTAGAAAAACAACATTATACGCTTGGCAAATTCAAACATGCAAATCGCGTGTTTGGTATTTATTTACCCCTTGTGGCGATTTCAGTGAACGTGAGAGCATGGCTTGGCACACACACTCGGTTCAATTCCTGAGCAGTGCGGCCAATGCAATCTGATCCTCTCCTAGGTCGACTTAGCCGAAAATTAGAACCTGCTGCCACGTAAAAATGAATAAGTGGAGTTTAAATAAATTAACAGAGTAGCATGTGAATCCCTCCGCCTGTAGGATTGCCATTCAGTTGGGACTCACACGTACCGAGGCATTCGTGAGCTTTGTACCATTGTACCACGCAGGGACAGCTGCCACTGGGGGTGCCCCTCTTCGAGCGCACTGTATTCGTCGGCAGCATTTGTTGAAACGGAATTCAAAGACAGCACCGGTTTTTACCTCCCTGGGCCTCGTCAGCAGAGTCTGGCTCGTGAAACATTCGAAACTAAACATATTTTTTTCCAGGTCATGCCCACTGAGTTAGATAGCTCTTTTGCAGAAGCGACCTGGCTACAAAAGAGAGCTCAACCAAGTGGCTTATCTATCACGTGGGAATGTATAGCAGCCAAATACTCTGAACACATATTTGTAAACGTGGAGGGGAAAAAATCGGAGAACCCGGAGAAAAATCCGCGTGACCACAGGGATAACATGCAAACTCCAAATATGCAGGCGTCAGTGTCGAACCCATGACCTCCTGGAGACCAGGCGAGGTAGTTAACATCTCGCCACCACGGCACTTACTAACCCTCACAACCCAAGACAGCAACACAACTCAAGTAAACAAAAAAATTATATAAAATAGATGACGTTTTGGGCAATGGCCCTTCTTTGTAGCACATAAAGCAAACACACTAACATGCTTCACAGAGACACGAGGAATTGGCCAAATATCACGAAGGAGCAGGACCCTCCTGACTCAACGTCTCGAGACTCAGCGAGGCGTTGCCGAGCTAACAGTGAGAATTACCCTCACCACAACTACAAACGTGCATGTGAAGTCATTGTGTTCATCGACTGCTCTGGAGTTATCTGTTATGTTGCGTAGATTTATGCGTGAAAAAACAAGAATCGGTTTGACCGTTTCTGGCAATAAAACAGGTGTTAAGATCCATAATAGATATTTTTTTGGTTTGTGCCGGGTGGTGGCGGGTATAGCGACACATTTATATTTACGCGATCTAACGCAAAACAAACCGCTATTGTGGATAATATTGGTCACGAAAGCCGACTGCGTGTTCAACAGGTGTTAAGATGTTCGAACACCAAATAGATACGCTTTGTTTTTTTCGGTAAAGTCACGTAGATAGGAAATAAATTAAATAATACAGTACGACGTTTTGATTGCAACACAAGCAATCGAAACGTTTCGATTGCAACACAAGCAATCGCAACGTCGTGCTCTATTATGTAATGTATCTTCTTTCTACGTGACTTTACCGAAAGAACCAAAAAGTAATTCCTGCAGTCACGAAAGCTTCAAACCAAATAGAAACCTTTTTCTCGGAATCAAGTCTGCACTAACCACACGTACTTGTGGGAAACACGCAATCAAACACGCTCTGGTAATACAGTATATGCATTGTCTTTGAAACTGATTGACCTACGCCTAGATTTGTGTATGTATGTTGAACTTCTTTCACGTCGCACGTAGCCAACCGTGTTCAACGGGGGTGCGGGGAAGGACAACGAACTACACACACAAACATTAGAGAGAGACTAGGCTCTAAGAAAAGCCGTCTCGGGTGTGGACCAATCAATTTCAAGGACAGTGCATATCATTATCAGAGTTGTCTCTTTTTGTTTGCAATTTGACTGCAAGTGTTGTGGTTATTGCAAACATGACCCCTTGTATAAAGGTGTCAGTTTTGTTGCCAGATAAAAGGGTAAAAACATATTACTACTACTACACACACAAAATGAGTTCTAAAGGAATGAGTTAAAGCGACTTGTAGTGTGGGCTTGTACTGCACTGCTCTATGCTGGCCACTGCCTATAGCACTGTGGCCGACATCAAGCCGTCAATGCATCCTGTCTTTGGCAGAGGCAGAGGTGGGACAAAGTCATTGTTATGCAAGTCCAAGTCGAGTCGCAAGTCATCAAATTCATGACTCGAGTCTGACTCGAGTCCAAGTCACATGACTCGAGTCCACACCTCTGGGCAGAGGTGCTACGAACCCGGCCACCCGAGTTCAATTCCCGCTCACTGACGGTCTTGGGCACCCCCCCCCCCCCCCCTAGGTCGACTCAGCGGTGTGTAAAATATCAACACTGGGGAGACAAAGGCGGCCGGGCGTGGTGCTGGCCATCTATCCCCATCGTGTACCCGTGGTGGCATTATTAATAGGAGCTCGCTAACAGCCCTTGCACGGGAGATGTTTGTCGTTGTATGTGTTGGTGAAAGCCCACTAGCAGCCTATAGCACCCGTTATGCATCGTTGGTGATCGCCCATCCAAGGACTATCCAGGGCTCGACCCGGCTACTGACATCTGACAAGAGAGACGGGGACGGCGCGTTCCGATTCATTTGGGTCGCACAACGAAGACGTTTCACATGGATTGGAGATCATCAGCACGGTCAATTCACTCAACCGCTGCCGTGAATTTCGCCAGCAAGGGCAGAGGACCCGAACAGACTTATCTCCACGGCTCGCTGACGAGTTTTTAAATTAGTTTTTTTCGGGAGCCCTTCATTTGAGCAGGAGATCGAGACCGTGGACGCGTGACACAGGGTTCGTCTCGTGTGTGGCAACGCTGCCCCCTCGTGTCGATCGTTCGTAGCCCTCGCAGCGCTCTTCCCCTGCGTGGCAGCGTTCTTCATTGCAAGGCCCGCGTGTCACCGTTGGCCCCCTGGTGGGCCATTAGTGCGCCCCCCCCCCCGACAATTCACGGCATGTGAAAAACACCTCCTGTGGGCGGGCGTGGCGATCCTCACACGCTGATGATGATGTTTCATCGGCCAAAGTGGCCCGACACCCCCCCTCTGGTAACACTGGTCTGCAATTTGTTCAGACGTCGACTGCTTCGGAGATGAAATGTGCTGTTTATTGTGGATTTTGATGTGCTGAATTAAAATATGACTATTAAAACAACTGATTGCCTACTTTTCGATTTAAAGCTTTCGTGACTGCAGGGATTCATATTCTTGGTTCTTTCGGTAAAGTCACGTAGAAGGGAAATAATAAATAATGTTTTATTTTTATTATTTTATTATTTCCCTTCTACGTGACTTTACTGAAAGAACCAAGAATATGATTGACTACTGTTCCTAAGAGAGTTAATTTTTTGTTACATTTTGCAGCTTTTTCTATTGTGTAGATAGTAGAGTTTTACTCATACATTGTAAAACCAGTTCGTTAAATGTGTTTATGGTCGCTTTACATGATAACATGTCACCCGAGCTGTTCGTGTAACACTTTAAAAATCAGAAAAAGGGTTATATAAATAAAATGTATTATGAAAGAAAAGGCAATCAACGATTATGAATATATAAGTACATAGTTTAGTCCTTATTCAGTGTCTACTCGGCGCTTCTTGGCTTGTCTCTTGTATTCATTAAATGGAGTATCTCTTGTCACTGTCCAGCAACAATCTGCAAGCGTTGATGGGCTCCATTTGCCCTGAGAGCGTTTCTCCATCGCCGCAATGTCCTGGTGACATCGCTCGCCATGCTCGTCGCTCACTGCTCTGCAGTTCGGTGGGAAAAAATCTAGCTGAGAGTGCAAAAAATGTATCTTTAGTGACATGTTGCAACCAAGGCGATTGTATGCCTTGAGGAGGTTTTCCACCAACTCCCTGTAGTTGTCTGCCTTGTTGTTTCCGAGAAAATGTATTGCCACTAACTGGAAGGCTTTCCATGCCGTCTTTTCCTTGCCACGCGGTGCACTGTCAAATGCATCATCTCGAATAAGTTCACAAATCTGAGGACCAACAAAGACACCTTCCTTTATCTTAGCTTCACTTAACCTTGGACATTTTCCACGGAGGTACTTGAAAGCTGCTTGTGTTTTGTCCATGGCTTTGACAAAGTTCTTCATCAGACCCAGCTTGATGTGCAAGGGTGGTAACACAATTTTCTTTGATTCAACAAGTGGTGGATGCTGAACACTTTTCCTCCCAGGCTCCAATGACCGTCGGAGTGGCCAATCTATGTTGATGTAGTGGGAATCTCTCGCACGACTATCCCATTCGCAGAGAAAACATCAGTACTTTGTGTATCCAGTCTGCAGACCAAGCAAGAGAGCAACAACCTTCAAATCGCCACAAAGCTGCCACTGATGTTGGTCATAGTTTATGCACCTGAAAAGTTGTTTCATGTTGTCATAGGTTACCTTCATATGGACTGTATGACCAACTGGAATGGATGGTAAAGCATTGCCATGATGCAGAAAAACAGCTTTGAGACTCATCTCAAAGCTGTTCAATGAATAGTCTCCACTCATCTGGATAATGAACGATGTTGAGGGCTGCCATCACACCATCGATGTTGTTGCAGGCTACAAGATCACCTTCCATGAAGAAGAATGGGACAAGATCCTTTTGACGGTCACGGAACATGGAAACCCTCACATCACCTGCCAGGAGATTCCACTGCTGCAGTCTGCAGCCCAACAGCTCTGCCTTACTCTTGGGTAGTTCCAGATCCCTGACAAGGTCTTTCAGTTCACCTTGTGTTATGAGGTGTGGTTCAGAGGAGGAGGATGGGAGAAAATCTGGGTCACGTGACCTTGATGGTCCAGGACCAGAAGTTGCATCATCTTCCTCTTCCTAGACTCAAGTGAGAATGATTCTGGTGCATCAGGAACCGACAGTCCTTCTCTGTGGGGTACTGGGCGTATAGCTGATGGAATGTTTGGATAATGCACAGTCCACTCTTTCTTCTTGGACACACCTTTCCCAACTGGAGGCTCTATGCAGAAGTCGCAATTGCTGATATGACCCGTCGGCTCTCTCCAAATCATTGGCCCTGCAAAAGGCATTGATTTCCTTTTCCTGATTTGTTGCACAAGTGTTGCAGCATGTGTGGGGCTCACATCTTGTTCTGATCTCCAATTTTGCAGCTAAAATAAAGGTGATAGGCCTCTTAACCATAGTGGTTATACTGCGCTTTTGTGACGCAAAAGTCACTTCACCACGCACATAGCAGAAGTTATCGGCTTTGTTCACACAAGTACGAGGCATCTCTGCTCACTTCGGCTAAACAGAAATGTGTCCCTTTGCAAAATCAAACACTGACAAATAAGAGAGCACGATACTGCATGATTTCTAGAGCTGATGTAAGGCAATTTGTTTAGCAGAGGAATATAAGCCTAGTTATGATTGTATCATCCATGACTTATAGGAATAACATGATGCAATTCATATCATGTGTAGAGAGATTCCGACGGATGTTCTCGGAGACGGAGGTAAGTTTAAGGGCTTCCGCCAGGGTTTATTAAAGCTGTTACAATATTACACAGCAGGGTACACAACTCCCAGGGGCTAGGGGTCCTACTCTGAGTCCGGGTCCCTACCGGCTAGCTCCGGTCTCTCTCTCGTGTCGGATCGTGGACTCTGCCGACTCCACCGACCGGAGAGAGAAGCACCTCTACGGCTACCACCGGCTTCTCCCCAGACTCACCACTCGATCCCTCTCTCTACCCCTGGTTCCCTCTTCACCCTGCTTACTCTACCCGTTCCCACAGTGACCCCGCTTACGTCACGGGGTCTCCCTTAAGTACCCTAGGAGATGTGACGTCATCGCAATGAACGGCACACCTGACGTCACGTCCCCATTTTACTCCTCTACACATGTATGACGCAACAAGGCCGTAGCCGTAGAGTCAACATTGGGGGGGACCAAATCTTCCATGGGGTCTGGGGGTCCCCCCTCCCCGAAAAAAATCTAAATTTGAAAACGAATTTCCTGCCATTTCCTGCCTAAAATAAAAAAAATATTCACTAACACCTAGGACGGACTTTTTATGTATTTTTTACAATAATGTTTAATAGTGTATTGGATTGCATTGCTCTGTTTTATCTTGTTTACCTTTTCTTGTTTCATTGTATGTAATTGCAGAGTTTAGGGATTAATACAGAACAACCATAACCACAATCATATAAACAGAAATCTATTTTATAGCAATATATTGGGAGGGGGACATTTTGAGCATATTTGAATATTGGGGGAGATGTGTCCCCCCCAATAAATATTATAATTACGGCCTTGTGACTAAATATCAGGTTCAGCTTGCATCATTCATTGTTTTGCTCAAAAAGCAAGTACTGTCCAACCCAGTCAAAGGTGTATTCATAGATGCAGTCAAAGATGTATTTTAGTCATTTATGGTTTAAATTGAGATCCCCTTTATAACTCACTTATCCTCCACCATCCCCAAGTCAAGGGTCGTATATCCTGACCCAGTAACATATCTTGAAAACCAGAGCCAATCACCAATTTTAAGCGTCATTTTCATTCTCGGTGACCCAGAATTAGTAAAGTTGGACTAGATTTATTTCGGAAGCATTTTGACTGTAGGGCCAGTGTAACCTGTGAAAGACGCTGCTCTGGATGGAGCCGTAGAGTCTCTGGGCTCTGAAATGACAAACGCAGCCAAGCGGTGGCAGCAGAATGATCGCCTTTGCCTTCGTTAGTTCTCTTGTTGCGCCCAATGTCAGCAGCGATGTGGTAGACTAACATTGGCCATATGCAGTACAGCACATTGCCCATATACTTCTATTGCCCATAGACTATCAATCCCTATAGACTTACATTGCCCATACACTTAGATTGCTCATACACTTACATTCCCCATAGAGTTACATTGCCCAAAGACTAACATTACCCAACGAATTACATTGTCCATGTACTTACATTCCCCATAGACTTACATTGCCCATAGACTATCAATCCCTATAGACTCACATTGCCCATAGACGATATGCAGTTGTCGTATTCATGCGCATGATGGCAGCAGCGATCCGTTCAGGATCTCGATGCTAAAATGTCGCGGTCCTGCTGCTGCCATGACGAGGGGGTGGGGGCTTCATCAGCAAGCAGCAGAGAGAGAGAGAGAGACTTCGTGTCGTGTCGCTGTTCCATCTCCGTTGAAGGAGCACAGACCCCCCCCCCCCCCCCACACAATGGCATCAGTGTGGGGGTCCGTAGTTTGGGTTGCACGCGCACTACTGTGGCTTGTCTTTGCACCTGATTCACGAGTGGCGAGATCAAATGTATTACTTATCACCCCGTCTATGCCAGACCGAAGCAGGAGGAGGAGGATTTGTCCACAGCTCTGGCTGCCGCCTGATGAGGCTGGTTGTTGCAATTGCAGGCGAAACGTCACGGTACTTGAATAGTAAATGTCGCGGGTTTACTCTCCAATACACGGGTGTGCTCAACTAGTAACGAAATGGCATGTTTTGTGTACGTGACAAACCTTACTAATTGGATGTGTCAAGTGGTGGCGGGTTCAACGACACATTTATATGAAGACGATCTAAAACAAAACCAAAAATTATATTATGGCTTCTCTTTAATGTATCTCTATGGGTCTCTATGCATTTCTATGGGTCTTTATGCATCTCTATGGGTCTCTATGTATCTCTGTGGGTCTCTATGGGTTTACTTTATGGTCCATAGTTCGTGTTGCATGACCACAGTCGCATTACTGTGGCTTGCCTTTAATGTATCTCTATGGGCCTCGCTGTATCTCTGTGAATCTCTACGTGTCCCTGTGTCATTGACTGTATATGGCCATGGGTTTTGGGTTACATGGCCACGATCGCAGCACTCCGTGTGACTCGTGTCTGCAACGTTCCATTTTACACAGGAGATGGGCGCATCGGCCTGGCGCTGATGCTCTGATGATGCGGTTGATGGCTCCCCCAGTGATGTCTTCGAGGGTTTACGATTGTCAGAGCCAGGAGGGTGCGATATTTGGGTCTCGAACGAGGTGCTTATTGCCCTGAACGTCTGCATTGACCTTGGCTCGTTGTTATCCTAGGCGTTGATCTGTCCACGGTTTTAGCGAGGCAAGTTACATAATAAATAAGCAATTCTAGATTTGAAGCTTTTGTGACTGCAAGGATTCATATTCTTAGGTTTTTTCGGTAAAGTCACGTAGGTAAAAAATTAAAATTAAAAATGTTTTTTACAATTTTAAGTCACGTAGGTAAAAAATTAAAATAAAATTTTTTTCTTTAATTAAATTTTTTTACCTACGTGACTTTATCGAAAAAAACCTAAGAAAATAAATAAGCAGATCGTACGCCTCCTCCACGTATTTGTCCCTCCGTATAAACGAAATGTAATTCAAGTTCACAACCCATCTGCTGCCGCGTAGCGTTGGTTCTACACAAGCAAAACTCTGAACCCGTTTCGACATTTAGTGTCTCCTCAGCAGAGTCGGGTTTTGCGGGTGACCTGCCAGATGGTTCGGAGTCAATTGCCCTTTCTGTTGGAAATGAGTCTTAGATAGCCGCAAACGTAAAAAAATTGGGGTTAGAGTCAGAGTTAGAGGGTTGTAAAGACCAAGAGTAGGAATACATGTTTTCTGATTCGGCTGGAATCAATAAATGTAATGTCATCATCATCGCCAGCAGTGGTCATCCCCCGCCGCATAGACAAAGATCCCCGTATAGCATGAACAGACTGTTGGGGCAAGTGCTGTTCGTGCGCAGCTATGAAGGCGGCACGGTACAGGAGGCGGTATGTGGCCAGCACCATGCCCGACCGCTTTTGTCTCTACAGTGGTGATGTTTACTCATTTTAGGCTGAATCGACCTAGGGGAGGCCCAGGGCCGGTTCAGATTATCATCACCGGTGTTGGCCATAAGCGGGAATCGAACTCGGGTCGCCGAGTTTGTAGCGCAGCGCACTAACCGCGACACTACCGCTCCCCAACACCTCCCCCGCACCACCACCACCACCACACTCACCACCACCACCACACTCACCACCAGCACCACCACCACACTCACCACCACCACACTCACCACCAGCACCACCACCACACTCACCACCACCACACTCACCACCACCACACTCACCACCACCGCCACACTCACCACCACCACCACACTCACCACCAGCACCACCACCACACTCCCCACCACCACACTCACCACCACCACACTCACCACCACCACACTCACCACCAGCACCAGCACCACCACCACACTCACCACCACCACACTCACCACCACCACCACCACACTCACCACCAGCACCACCACCACACTCACCACCACTGCCACACTCACCACCACCACCACACTCACCGCCAGCACCACCACCACCACCACACTCACCACCACCACCATACTCACCACCAGCACCACCACCACACTCACCACCACCACACTCACCACCACCGCCACACTCACCACCACCACCACACTCACCACCACCGCCACACTCACCACCACCACCACCACACTCACCACCACCGCCACACTCACCACCACCGCCACACTCACCACCACCGCCACACTCACCACCACCACCATACTCACCACCACACTCACCACCAGCACCACCAGCACCACCAGCACCACCACCATACTCACCACCAGCACCACCAGCACCACCAGCACCACCAGCACCACCACCATACTCACCACCAGCACCACCAGCACCACCAGCACCACCACCACACTCACCGCCAGCACCAGCACCAGCACCCCAGCACCACCACCACACTCACCACCACCATCACACTCACCGCCAGCACCAGCACCACCACCACAACCACCACCAGCACCACCACCCGCACCGTCACCACCACCCACAGGCACTCTGCGTGTTGTTTTTCTCGCCACCTCCCTGGGGGGGGGGGGGGGGGTTCGCCGCCCCAATTATCTCCAGGATTAGAAGATGGAGGTTTTGTTGTTGTTATTGAAGTCAAGCGATTTGTAGGGTCACGCGGAAACGAGGAGGATCGGGGGTAGTGGGAGGGGGTGGTGGGGGTGGAGCGGGGAAGGGGGAGGGGAAGAGACCCCCTCGATGAGGAACGGAGGCGAGAAGATAACGAGCGGGTCGAAGGTCAAAGTGGGAGCTCGTTTCATGTTTTTTTTTCCAAGATCCATCATGGACTCGCGCCTGCCTCCCTCTCAGAGGCGTAGCTAAGGGGGGGGGGGGGGGGGGCAGGGGAGTACATATGTCCCCGGGCGCCAAGGTAGAGGGGCGCCAAAATGAGGCTTACAACGTTACATTATAACTTATTGCGGCGGGCGTGGCAGCCTGAAACTACTGCACAAATCTACACCTCAACCTAAAAGTTTATATATCCCGCCACACACAGCCTACGTGTCATGTAATTACATTTTGGTACGCGCGCCTATTAAGAACTTACATGGAAGAACGTGCCAAACAACAAAAATCACAGAGCATTGTTTGTCAACTGTGACAACAACAGGTTAAACTTGGCAGGAGTACACTCAGCTAAACAGGATCCACTTGTCGTCACATTTTTTGGAACAGTTGAAAGTATATATTTGTTTTTCTCTCGTTCAAAAATTCGTTGGGAAGAGTTAAAAAAAAAGCTGTGCCCATCACAATAAAGCGGGAGTCTAAAACACGCTGGAGTGCACGATCAGAAGCTGTAAAAGCTATCTATGAAGGACTGGTTGAACTAGTAGGGCTGCTAGACAAATTATCGGAGGACGTAACTATGACGCCTTAAACCAGAAGTGATGCAGAACAGTTACAGGCATGCGTATTAACTTTTAACTTCATAGTTTTATTACATTTCTGGAATGTCATTCTTGGAAAAATGTATCGTGTTCAGAAGCGCTTGCAGGATCCTACTATAAATTTCAAGGAAGCAGAAACTGATCTTGAATCTTTGGAGCATGAATTTGTCAAGCTTCGTGATGATTTGAGCCAGGTTGCTGTAGAAAACGCCAAAACAAGATGCACAGCCTGGGGGATCGATGTGGACAGAAGAATTAGGCGACGTCAGGAAGATGCCAGGAGAACTGGCAAGAGATGCAGGACTTTCAGCAGAAGAAGAAATTGTGCGCGTTATAAAGAGCGTATTTGATCGACTTCAACAGGACATGTCAACACGGTTTTTACGACTAAAAGACCTGAACACAAAATTTGGATTTCTGCTGGACGTCAAAACTCTTCTATCCGACACAAATGTCGATGCAATTCGTCGAAATTGCACAGATTTTGGAAATTTCTATGACACCGACATCAACGGCAACGAACTTTTCACAGAAATTAGAGATTGCAAAATGCTGCTCAGTAACCGGAATGAAGTTCTACCAGAAACTCTTTTGGATCTTCTTGGTTTTATTGTGTTTTATGGAGACGACATATTTCCGAATTTGCGAATTTCACTGCAAATTTTATTAACAATAACAGTTTCAATTGCAAGCTGTGAGCGGTCGTTCAGCAAATTGAAACTTATTTTGTCGTATTTGCGGCTTCAATGGGACAAGATCGTATCAGCTATCTTGCTCTTCTTAGCATTGAAAGAGAAACATTAGACAAAAACTGATTTTGATTACGTGATTGACCAGTTTGCGACAGTGAAATCAAGAAAAATGTATCTTTTGTAGACTATGTCAACCAGTCTACGACAGTGACTGAGTGAACCATGTAATATAATTTCTATAAATTTGCTTCTTTAAATACAATATTTCATTAAAATTACAATTGTTATTCTTTATTCCCCGGGCACAAACTATCCTAGCTACGCCTTTGCTGCCTCTCCCCTCTCATCTCACTCTCGTCCCTTCCACGCACTCTCCGACCTCTCCCCTCTCATCTCACTCTACCCCCGCTACGCACTCTCCTGCCTCTCCCCTCTCATCTCACTCTACCCCCGCTACGCACTCTCCTACCTCTCCCCTCTCATCTCACTCTACTCCCCTCCACACACTCTCCTACCTCTCCCCTCTCATCTCACTCTCGTCCCTTCCACGCACTTTCCGACCTCTCCCCTCTCATCTCACTCTACCCCCGCTACGCACTCTCCTACCTCTCCCCTCTCATCTCACTCTACTCCCCTCCACACACTCTCAAACCTCTCCCCTCTCATCTCACTCTACTCCCCTCCACGCACTCCCCTACCTCTCCCCTCTCATCTCACTCTACTCCCCTCCACACACTTTCCTACCTCTCCCCTCTCATCTCACTCTACTTCCCTCCACACACTCTCCTGCCTATTCCCTCTCATCTCACTCTACTCCCCTCCACGCACTCTCCTGCCTATTCCCTCTCATCTCACTCTACTCCCCTCCACGCACTCTCCTACCTCTCCCCTCTCATCTCGCTCTCCTCCCCTCCACGCACTATCGGACCCAGCAGCCACGACTTTCTGTCAACCAAATCGCGCAGCCAACCCTCGCCCAGAGGGTGGTCGCTCAATCTCCTTGCTGCCCTCGCAGTCCTGAACCCCTCCACTCCCTGCCCTTCGTGCTGTCGACTCCCTGCCGCGTGCTAAAATCCAGGCTCAAGACCTTCCTTTGTTCCCCCTGCCTGTGACTGACTGCCTCTCGTTTTCGCTCGAAATTAAACATCACCCGCGCGATATAAATCCACATCGCGTGAGATTTTATGTTTCCATTTTCCACCATAAGGACAGCGCATGGACGATGTGAACGAATGCAAATATATGGCCATGATGTTTATCACAATTCTGTATTATAATTCTGATTTAGACAGAAGTCTATGCAGTATACGTATGTTGCCGCGGGGGAGAGGGGAGGGGAGCGGTGGCGCAGTGGTTAGCGCACTGTGCTAGGATCCTGGGGACCCGAGTTCGAATTCTCAGCACCAGCCAACACCAATCCTGGGCATCTCTTTGGCCAACCGGCATCGCAAACGATATTCATTGTTGCACTGCACTGCTATGGTCCCATCACCTACACGGTCTCCGCCGCCTCAATCAATCCGCACTGAGCAGCATTGAGAAGCTATGGTCAAGTAAACGCATCGCTCTCAACCCATACTCGGGTTTACCCCGTGTATTCATGCACAGGGATATTTAGTCTTCGGGTCCATACGGCGTACAGCCGTTTCAATACGGGCAACATGTTTGTGCCTATTTGTTTGTGTTTCTCCCTTGCGTTGGGACGTTGTAGGATGAACGTTGAGATGTTTCAGGGTCACGGGGTGACCGATGCGGTCTGAATTTGCGTGTGAATAGGTAGGCACTGAGAAGGGCTTGACAGGCGTGCAACCGCCCCATCCCAGACGCGGCGTGGGGCGTTCCTCATCCAGCGCGACGCGACTAATCATGCGCGCTGTTGTATTGTACAGTACAATGCAAACCGGCGAGGCATTTGTAGCAGACAGACGAAAATAATTCTGTCCACGCGATACCCGCGCGAATGCGCACGTCGCGTTTCCATGGGAGATCCGGGGTGACAAAAACAAACGAGAAGCAATCACGCACGATCAGCATCATCATCATCGTCGTCGTCGTCGTCGTCATCAGCAGCCATGATCTATCTACTGCTCGGTGAAGGCTTCCCCATCCCTCACGGCGCTCTGCGATGCCGTTCGTGCCAGCGCGGTGGTGGCGGATTTCACCGCTCCGTCTCTCACGGGCGCGTTCCATCCGTCGGCTGCCGCTCCGTCGTCACTCTCGACCCCCGTTGCATCGCCCCCTCCCCCCTCCCTTTCTATCCGTGACGCGACCTAGACTCAAAGGTCACTCACACGTGGGTTTTCTCCGCATTCTTTGTTTTCCACCGCCCCCCCCCTCCCGCATGTACAACGCTCGATGATTGGCGGATGGCACCTTCATGTATAGAGGACCGCAGAGCTTGGAGCGTGGCATTTGGCGTGGACTCCTCACCGCCTGGCTGCTGCTGCCCTCCCGTCCGTCCGTGGTTCCTCCTCCTTGCGCGCCTCTGAGTCTTCCTCCTCTGCCCCCCCCTCCCCCTCTCTCTCTCTAGGGGCAGCAAGAAGCGAACACCGCGCGGCAGAGGCATAGCGCAGCGATACGAGTTGAAGTTGCTGTCATTATTATCGCCATCATGAGTGTGCTGTTGGCGACAAAGACGTAATCGGATCTCAGACGCGCCGAAGCTGCTCTGAGTTTTATTTTCAGGATGAAAGGGTTCGCGTGAACCGTGACCCCCCACCCCAACCCAACCCTCCCCCCGCTCTTCGTTCCTTCCATTCTTTGTGTAAATCTGCAACGAAAGGAGTAAGACAGCCAGCGGACGAGCAGGGGTCGATACAGCCTGTGATCTATATTGATCGCGATGGAAGGAAGTTATGGCGAGTGGGAAGTTGGCACTTTGTATTGGTGCAGCAGTCAGTCAGAGGATCGGTCGGTTTATGGCGGATAAGGCCCGCCGGGCTAAGAAGCTCTGTAATTTTTCAACGGTGACCCGGACAAATCAGCAAAACTAAACTTAACAAAACTTTTACTGGTAGGAACCTCCTGGTTACACCAGCCCACAGGGGATTATTGTGTCCGTCCGTCGTGCAGGGAGGGGCTGGGTCGGGGAGGGAGGGGCTGGGTGGGTGGGGAGGGGAGGGTGGAGAGGGTGGGGCTGGGTGGGGAGGGGAAGGTTGGGAGGGGCTGGGTGGGGAGGGTAGGGAGGGGCTGGGTGGGGAGGGTGGGGTGGGGCTAGGTGGGGGGTGGGAGGGGTGGGGCTGGGTGAGGGGTGGGGCTGGGTGGGGAGGGGCTGGTCACCCCGTGGTGCCCTTATAAAACTCAACGTTTAACCTACTCACGCCGGCTTGTGCCCGCCCTCACAGTCGGGCATATTTGCGGAATACACCACGCCGCCGTTGACCCTGGCCATTGACCGAGCAACCCAACGTTCCTACCAGCTCCCTCCGCAGGAATGTGTTTGTTTTTATTTGACCAGGTAAGGCCCACTGAGCAACGTCGCCTTTTTTTTCAGAAACCACCCAGCTATCGCCAATGACAGCTCAATGAAGCTGCTCGTCGCGCGGAAATGTCTAGCAGCCAAATACTCGAAACGCGTCGTGATGTTGATTCCAAATGTGGAGTGAAAAACCGGAGGGCCCGGAGAAAAATCCACGCGACCACGGGGAAAAAGGCACATGAAAACTCCAAATATACAGCAGGCGTCAAGGTCTGGATAGAACGCACGACCTCCTGCATACCAGGAGAGGTACCTAACATCTCGCCTTCGTGGCACCCAACGTCACATGGGAAGGGAGGGTTTACAGGTGCTGCGTTAAAAAACAAAATCAGGGAAATTGTATAAACGTGACCTATACACGTCGAGAGCCATGAACTGTACAACGGAAACCTGGTGGGCGATCCAAAACAACTCATGCGATTGACCCATGTCTATGTATCTAAAGCAGCTAAAGCTTCCAGTAAGCCCCGCCCCCTGTGAAAACAGACGCCAATCCTCCGTGCAGTTAATTTGTGATCGCTCCTTCCTTCTCTCTCCGTCTCTTCTCTCTCCTCTCATCATCATCACCACAGCCCTCTCATCTCCTACATCTTGGCCCGGTCATTCGTTCTCTCCTTCCTCCCGATTGTTGCCCGGCGCCCCTTCTTCCTGCTGCTGATCTTGGTAAAGTAAACCATAGTTCAGTTTGAGTTTAGTTTCTCTGTTAATCTCGATGCACCTCTACGCGTCTCTGCGTCTCGAAATTTATCCGTGTCTCTGTGTGTAATTCTACGCGTCTCTGTGCATCTCTGTGTATCTAGATGGGTCGCTGCGCACCTCTCTGTATCCCAATGGGTCTCCGTGTACCTCGATGGGTTCACTCTGCGCTCCATAGTTTGTGTCCGTGTGGGGTGGCGGGCTTGGGACCGATGAGAGTCGGCACAGACCCGGCGCCCCATGGATCTGGCGTACAGCGAAAACACCACGCCCGGCCACCTTTGTCTCCCCAGTGCCGAATTCCGGTGTGAATACAGTACGCGCTTGCACGCATGTGCATGGACGCGTATGTTCGGCTTTCTATTCATTTGAATATTTTATTTATTTACTGATTCGTTCATCTGGAATGATTCCAGAAGGGCAGACGGCACTCGCCACCTTAATCTGTTCGCCCCCCCCCCATTACACCCCCTACCCCCGGCACACCCCCCCCCCCACAACACAACACCCCCTACCCCCCTGCGCCCCCCCCCCCCACTCCGTCACCCCAACCCCTAAGCCGTCCTCCCCTCCAATCGCTGTCCGCCGGACGCGCGTGTCCCCCTCGCACGCATGCTGGCCTTCTTTCGCACCGTACGTAGCCAAACGTGCTAGTCGGAGGTGCGGTGGACGGAACAGGGATGGATACTGGGAGGCAGAGGGGGGGGGGGGCTAATGTCCTTGCTGCGTCAGCTGTGGATGAATCCGAGGGATTTTCAATCCCACGTGCCCCCCCGCCCCCCCGCCCCCCTATTGCAGAGTATAAATCCTCAGCGTTCCCCAATGCGTTAATTCCCCCAATAAAGCACTCCGCGCGTCAACAAGAAGAACAGCAACATATAAAAACGAACGTAAAATGTAAACCGACGAAGCTCAACGCATTCGTCAATAACAACTCTCGGTGTGTGTGAAGTCTTAAAATGAATATCCATGTCAGCATCACGATATCATGTAATTCGCTGCGCCTGATGTCGACCAAAGATCCCACAGAGATGTTTCAACTTGGAGCAGCGTGAGAAGTGTCGTGACCTGCAGTGTGGTGGGTGGGTGGACGAGTGAGTAGGTGGGTGAGTGAGTGGGTGAGTGAGTGGGTGGGTGAGTGAGTGGGTGAGTGGGTGAGTGAGTGTGGTGTTGTGACCTGCAGTGTGGTGGGTGGGTGAGTGAGTGAGTGGGTGAGTGGGTGAGTGAGTGAGTGAGTGGATGAGTGAGTAGATGAGTGAGTGGGTGGGTGAGTGAGTGGGTGAGTGAGTGGGCGAGTGAGTGAGTGAGTGGGTGAGTGGGTGAGTGAGTGTGGTGTTGTGACCTGCAGTGTGGTGGGTGGGTGAGTGAGTGAGTGAGTGGGTGAGTGAGTGGATGAGTGGGTGGGTGAGTAGGTGGATGAGCGGATGATTGAGTGGATGAGTGAGTGAGTGGATGAGTGAGTAGATGAGTGAGTGGGTGGGTGAGTGAGTGGGTGAGTGAGTGTGGTGTTGTGGCCTGCAGTGTGGTGAGTAGGTGAGTGAGTGGGTGAGTGTGCTGTTGTGACCTGCAATGGGTTAGTGGATGGGTGAATGGGTGAGTGGATGAGTGAGTGAGTGGATGAGTGAGTAGATGAGTGAGTCGGTGGGTGAGTGAGTGGGTGAGTGAGTGTGGTGTTGTGACCTGCAGTGTGGTGAGTAGGTGAGTGAGTGAGTGAGTGGGTGAGTGAGTGGGTGAGTGAGTGTGCTGTTGTGACCTGCAGTGGGTGAGTGAGTGGGAGAGTGAGTGTGGTGTTGTGGCCTGAAGTGTGGTGGCTGAACACTGTGTGGGTGACACCGAGACCTCCACATGGGTGGAACAAGTAACCAACGAGTCGAGCCTACGGGGACAGCAACTCGTGGTAGTAGCGATAGAAGAGTGACAAGCAGGCGACGGGCCACAGGCGGGTGAGTGGCGAGAGCGAAATAGCGAACGCCGTGTCACCTTGCTGCGTCATAGCCGGCAACGTAGGCAGAGCAGAGCCGTCAATTGATTAACAGAAATAATAATTTTGATTTAAAGCTTTCGTGACTGCAGGGATTCATATTCTTGGTTCTTTCGGTAATGTCACGTAGAAGGGAAACAATAAAACAATATAAATATAAAACAATAAAAATGTATGTATATTGATTTATATTTATATTGTTTTATTGTTTCCCTTCTACGTGACTTTACCGAAAGAACCAAGAATATAAATAATAATGACAACAATACTCGATAAACCCACTAAGCTCGAAAGCTCTTTTTCTGAAGCGACCTGGAAACAAATGATAGCTCAACAAAGTTGCTTATCGCGTGGACATTTAGAGCAGCCAAATACACTTAACGCATGATTATAAATGTGGAAGAAGAGAAAAAAAAACCCGATAACCCGGAGAAAAAAATCAATGCCCACTAGGGGTAGATCATGCAAACTCCAAGTATATAGCAGGCGTCAGGGTTGGGTTTCGAACCCACGTCCTCCTGTATACAAGGCGAGTTAGTCAACATCTCCTAGCCACCTTGGCACCCAGAGCCATCTGAAATGCAAGGCTATGAGTCATCATTCTCCATCATCAGAGATTCACCGGGTTGAGGTGACAATGATGATGATGATGACATCCCGTTTCTTTGCAAAGTAATTTTGAAAATGGATCAGAGCTCTTTCGCTCTCTCCCTCTCGCTCTGTGTATTTTTTTTAAATTTGTTTTTTTTTACTTCATCATCTCAGCGTTTAAACGAGAGCCGGTGACGGATGTTTTAGGGATGAAATATTATGATGGCCAAATAATGTGCGAGTGTGCGTGTTGTGCACACGTGCTCATGGCTGGGGTGAGTGTGTATGTGCGTGTGTGTGATCGGGGAGCGGTAGCTGCGCTACGAACCCGGTCCTGGGCTTCCCCTGGGTCGACTCAGCCTCAAATGAGTAGCAAATGTGATGTGTAAACATCGCCACGAGGCGGACAAAGTGCTATTTGCGAGCATTAATGAACGCCAGCACGGCACACGAGGGGGTCGTGGGTGGCCATCACCACGCCCGGCCGCCTTTGTCTGCCCAGTGGCGATGTTTTTTACACACGGTTCCAGATACTCATTTGAGGCTGAGTCGACCTAGGGGTTGCCCATGACCGGTTCAGATAATCGTCACTGGGTGTTGGCCGTGAGCGGGAATCGAACTCAGGTCGCCAGGTTCGTAGCGCAGCGCGCTAACCACTACACACACAGACACACCTACAGACACACCGACACACCTACACACAGATACACCTACACACAGACACACACACAGACACACCTACACACAGACACACCTACACACAGACACACCTACACACAGACACACCTACACAGACACACCTACACACAAACACACCTAGGGCGACACAATGTCAATTGCCTACGATCTCGCGAGATCTCGGATGCTAAGCAAGGGTTGAGCCTGGATAGCGCTCGGATGGGCAAGCACCGCGCCTAATCGGCAGCTCCAATCAGCGCTGTGGGCAGTCGAGGGCAGTGCGGAGAACTACTTCTTCTTTCCCACCCACAAACTCCAAGCCACATTGACCGGCGGGGGGAAGTATGGTCAAACAACTCCACGTACATCGTGGAGGTGGTGGTGGTGACTGCTTGCGTCACATTAACATCTTGATACTGCTGAAGATAAATAATGACGATGACGATGTCCTTTCCGTCGTTGTTGTTGTTGTTGCTGCTGGCAGAGACGTGCGGGCGAAACTGAGATGGATGCGGGGAGGTGGAAGGGGTTGAAACCCGTGACACGGGAATGGAGCCCGGATCGATTGGAGAAATGAACGAGCGACGCGCCTCCGTTGAACGCCCCCCCCACCACCACCACCCCCACCGCCTCCGCCCTTGCTGCTGAGATCTCCCATCATCAATGCCTCTCGCGAAATGAGAAACACGCCGCGTGCTTTATATTACGGAGGCATTCTCAGCAGAACGCGTGGACAAAGACATCACGGACAAAGAAGGCGAACAACCACCACCACCAACCAACCACCATCATCCCTCTACGGCCTATAACGGATAGGTGCTGTTAGCAAGCACCTATTAAGACAGGCACTACGTGTAAATACCCCTCAATAGAGCCTGATTAGACAAACCGTCCTATTAGAGATGAGGGTACAACGGAAGCTGATAACACAGCGCTAGATCTGAGACCTCCTCTGGTTCACACGCTGGAGAGGGCAGCACGAACCGTTAGGATTGACATTCGCTGCCCAATCATCCACTCACTCATCCACCCATCCACTCACGCATCCAGATACTCACCCGTCCACTCACTCACTCATCCACCCATCCACTCACTCACTCACTCACCCATCCACTCACGCATCCAGACACTCACCCGTCCACTCAGTCATCCACCCATCCACTCACTCACCCATACACTCACGCATCCACTCACTCATCCACCCATCCACTCACTCACCAATCCACTCACTCATTCAGACACTCACCCATCCAGACACTCACTCATCCACTCACTCACTCACTCACCCATCCACTCACTCATCCAGACACTCACCCATCCACACATCCGCTTCGGTCATCTATCCCTTCACTCACCCATCCATCAACTCGCTCATTTTATCCACCAACTCGCTCGTTCACCCATCCACCCAACCGTCCGCTACCACAACTGTGTGTGGATCCGCGTCTCTGAGAAACCAAAACAAAAAACACTTCCGAAAAAATCGTCCCCATGAGAATCTCGTGCGTTCAGAGTGGGTGGCGCAGAACGGGCGCGTTCGTCCGAATGGCCGTGTCGGTGACGCCCGGGACGTTACAGAGGTTGGGGAGCGGTGGTGCAGCGGTTGGCGAGCGGCGCCACGAACGCGGCTACTCGAGTTCAATCCCGCTCACGGCCGACTCCCAGTGACGATTATCTTATCCGGTCCCGGGCCTCTCCCTAGGTTGACTCAGCCTCAAATGAGTACCTGGTGCAATGTGTAACATCGCCACTGGGGAGACAAAGGCGTGCGGGCGTGGTGTTGGCCACCCACCACCATGCGTACCCGTGCCGGCCTTCATGGGTGCTACTCGCTAACAGCACTTGCCCCAACAGTCTATTAAGGCTACACGGGGGATCTTTGTCTTTGTTTGTTACAGGGGTTGCATGGAACAGCTGATGCGGCGGCAGCGATCTCGTTACATCGGAAAGAAGGGTTAGAGGGGCTGCTAGAGAATGCATCGTAACGATACTACACCAGCCACACCACCCATGTCCAATGAAAACGTAGCTGGCGATCGACAACACCATTGTGCTTGACACGAGCTGTGAGAGCAACTCACGTGGTGGCATTCAAAGTGGAAGTCTATAACTGCAAGAAACGCCAATGACATCTGTTCGTCGGATTCTTCCAGGATGAATTCTGATTGTGATGTCAGAGGAACACTTTCTCCACAGCAGGCCACGTGAGGCTGCCATGCAAGTGCAGTGTCATAGCGCCGGCTGGTGGACGGCAGCGGCAGCTGTGGTGGACAGACAGCGCACACGCCGGTGAGCTCGGGGTGTGTTGGCAGGGCGGAAGAACTTGGGCAAGGGTCACGGAGGACCCCATCTGGAACCTGCTGGAACCTGCTAGCGGGTTCGAGAAGGGAGGCGCGGTCAGGGCGGAGCCAGCCGGCGCTGGGAGCATAAAAGGAGCCGAGAGCGGGGGGCTCGGGGCTGCCGTGTCTGGGAGTGAACTCGTCTCGTCGTCGCTGCTGTCTCCGCTAGACACTGCGCTGCTGGAAGTTGTTGGCTGTCTCAGTCGGCGCCGTCAGTGTTAGACGGCTCGTGTTGTGTCAGAGGTCGCAATCGGGTACCCGATACCCGTACCCTACCCGATATCTGGCTACCTGTACCCGGCCGGGTACCCGTTTGCGACCCTGGTGCGGCCGGGTACGGGTAAGGAATCAAAACCCGTTTGCGACCTCTGTGTTGTGTACAGGCTGGACTGAGCCACTGTGGAGAGTGTGAGGACAAGACCGTGGAAGTTGTTGAATAAAGAAGGCGCCTCCTAGTAATCTTGCCTCCGTCTCACTGACACTGCACGTGCAACGAGCAGGGCGGGGGTCTCAGAGGTAGTTCTGCAATGTCACCTTCCGCTGGCCCTTATCTCTGGCACAAAGACGGCGCACCGCTTCCTGCAAGAGTTCCCAAATGTAAACGTCACACGACGACGTGACACCGACAGCACAACTGGAATGTCACACACACACAGAGAGAGAAAGAGAGTCATCGTGGGAGGTGTGAGGATCGAGATGTACAATTTTAAAAGCGCATCCACCCACTTTCAAGAGGCACGCGTTTTCTTCTCGAATGCACTCTTCCGTTGTGACGTCGCAGGGTATTTATCTACCGCGTGCGTTTCGACGAGAGACCGTTGAACACGGGACCTCGTTTTGCTCGCCGTGCCACGTTCCCGTAAAGGAGCCCGTAAGGTACCCGTGTTCTGCGGCATTTGATGTCATTTTGTTTTGCCTCTTGTTTCTTGTGTTGCTGCTGCTGTTGTTGCTACGCTCAGACCACCACGGATCTCCCGTGTAAAATAATAATACAAATAATAGCAGCAGCAAAACGCCGGCGTTGTGCTCTCTAATGCACGTGCTCCTCTCGGTGTAATTCCTCATGCGCCTTTGTGCACTTTGCAGATTCTGTTTCGACCTCCATGGTGTCCTGCCCCTGCCCCACGGCTACTTTGACCCCCCCCCTTCTCTTCCCCCACCCCCTTCTCTTTTTTTTTACGATCAGAGGAAACAAGAAAATGCTCGGTGTAGTCGGCACTTTGCTTCGTTCATCATTTCGGTTTTTTTTTCAATGCTTTGCTTTATGTAAACCACCCTCCCCCTTTTTAAATGAAAGATTTCACAAACGACTTCACGCTCTGCTCTCCTCCTTCTTACCCCTTCCATCTTTCTCTACCCCCTCTCTCTCTACCCCCTCTCTCTCTGCCCCCTTTGTCTCTACCCCCTCTCTCTATCCCCCCCTCTCTCTACCCCCACTCTCTCTCTCTATTCTATGTCTATGTTCCCCCTGTTTTCTATGTAATATTTTTTATGTTTTTTTTTACTACGACAAGTGCTGCATCTGCACCCAGCCCTTCTCGCAGTCCAACGGCCTCCGACGGGTAGCTCATATCAGCACGCAGAGCTCTCCGTCATCTGCCACCGAGCACACGGCCTCCTCCAGTGCCCACTGCTCCTTGAAAGCCGGCACGGCGTGGGTCAGCCGCGCCGCATGGCGGAACTCCAGCCCACACACCCTGGCTCCGACCAGAGCGCGGAAGATGCCCAGGCTGCTGGCCGGACGTTTCCCCTCCACGGCCCCCCCACCCCTGCTCTCCCCCCACCCCCTTCTCTCCCCCCACCCCTTCTCTCCCCCCACCCCCTGCTCTCCCCCCACCCCTTCTCTCCCCCCACCCCCTGCTCTCCCCCCACCCCTTCTATCCCCCCACCCCTTCTCTCCCCCCACCCCCTGCTCTCCCCCCACCCCTGCTCTCCCCCCACCCCCTGCTCTCCCCCCCACCCCTTCTCTCCCCCCAACCCCTGCTCTCCCCCACCCCTTCTATCCCCCCACCCCTTCTCTCCCCCCACCCCCTGCTCTCCCCCCACCCCTGCTCTCCCCCCACCCCTTCTCTCCCCCCACCCCCTGCTCTCCCCCCACCCCTGCTCTCCCCCCACCCCCTTCTATCCCCCCACCCCTTCTCTCCCCCCACCCCCTGCTCTCCCCCCACCCCTGCTCTCCCCCCACCCCCTTCTAACCCCCCACCCCTTCTCTCCCCCCACCCCCTGCTCTCCCCCCACCCCTTCTCTCCCCCCACCCCCTGCTCTCCCCCCACCCCTTCTATCCCCCCACCCCTTCTCTCCCCCCACCCCCTGCTCTCCCCCCACCCCTGCTCTCCCCCCACCCCCTGCTCTCCCCCCACCCCTTCTCTCCCCCCACCCCCTGCTCTCCCCCCACCCCTTCTATCCCCCCACCCCTTCTCTCCCCCCACCCCCTGCTCTCCCCCCACCCCTGCTCTCCCCCCACCCCTTCTCTCCCCCCACCCCCTGCTCTCCCCCCACCCCTGCTCTCCCCCCACCCCCTTCTATCCCCCCACCCCTTCTCTCCCCCCACCCCCTGCTCTCCCCCCACCCCTTCTATCCCCCCACCCCTTCTCTCCCCCCACCCCCTGCTCTCCCCCCACCCCTACTCTCCCCCCACCCCCTTCTCTCCCCCCACCCCCTTCTCTCCCCCCACCCCCTTCTCTCCCCCCCACCCCCTTCTTTCCCCTCCCCCCCCTTCTCTCCCCTCCCCCCCTTCTTTCCCCCCACCCCCTTCTTTCCCCCCACCCCCTCCTTTCCCCTCCCCCCCTTCTCTCCCCCCACCCCCTTCTTTCCCCTCCCCCCCTTCTCTCCCCCCACCCCCATCTCACCTTGGCACCCCTCGTCTCCCACGGTTACTTGACAGCGTCGCGCACTGGCACCTCCCCCCCCTCCTTCCATCACCTCCGTAGTTCCCTCCCACCCCTACGGCTTCCTTACACCCTCCTCCGCCCTCCATTCCCCTCCCCCCCCATCAGCCCCCCAGTGTATTTGCAGGGTCTGGGTCTCAGCTGTGCGGGCTACAGGGAGGGCGCCCCCCCCCCCCGGCTCCCCGCGCGGCGGCGGCGCCGACTCGGCCGCGAAATTGTCGCATTAAGCGGTGGCACAGAGGGGAGCGATGCACCTGAGCGCACTGCGCGTGGAGTGGCCGTGTGGGTGGGTGGGTGAGTGGGTGGGTGGGTGAGTGGGTGGGTGGGTGAGTGTATGTGTGGGTGGGTGAGCGTGTGGGTGAGCGTGTGGGTGGGTGAGTGGGTGGGTGAGTGTATGTATGTGTGGGTGGGTGAGCGTGTGGGTGAGCGTGTGGGTGGGTGAGTGGGTGGGTGAGTGTATGTATGTGTGGGTGGGTGAGCGTGTGGGTGAGTGTATCTGTGGGTGGGTGAGCGTATGTGTGGGTGGGTGAGCGGGTGGGTGAGTGTATGTGTGGGTAGGTGAGCATGTGGGTGGGTGAGCGTGTGGGTGAGTGTATGTATGTGTGAGTGGGTGAGCGTGTGGGTGAGTGTATGAGTGTATGTGTCGGTGTATGTTGAACTTCTTTCGCACCGTACGTAACCAACTGTGCTAATCGGAGGTGCGAGTTTCGTGTAGATGAGTGTGTGGGTGAGCGTGTGGGTGAGTGTATGTGTGGGTAGATGAGCGTGTGGGTGAGTGTATGTGCGGGTGAGTGTGTGGGTGTCTTTGCAGTGCAGTGGTTAGCGGGCTGCGCTACGAACACCAGTGACGATTATCTGAACCGGTCCTCCCCTAGGTCGACTCAGCCTCTAATGAGTACCTGGTGCTGGCGTATACAAATATCGTCACTGGGGAGACAAAGGCGGCCGCGCATGGTGTTGCCCACCCACCTCCTCGTGTGCCGTGCCGGCCTTCATAGGTGGCCCTCGCTAACAGCACTTGCCCCAACAGTCTGTTAAGGCTACACAGGGGAATCTTTGTCTTGTCGTTTGTGTGTGTGAAAGTGTTTATGCGCGCGTGTCTGTGTGTTGCGTGTGTGAGTGTTCATGAGACATCGAGTGTGTGCGAGAGCGAGCGAATGTTCGCGTGAGCGTGATGGTGATGATGATGATATGCGAGATGAACACACTTACGAAGAGACGGTGCACAGATGCACAACAGATATGCAGAGCATCATACCGTCTCAAACGTCGAACGAAGCAAACCCCTCCCCCCCCCCACGAAAATATATTCATTTCCCATGGAAAGGATCACCTCGAGACGATACATCTCGCTTGCAACGGTGTCCAGGAAACACGCGCATCACCGGCTCCCGAGGAAAGTCCTCCAGCCGTCGGAGTTGAAGGTGCTGAGTGAGATTTAACGAGGCGTGTAGATGGAGGAGAGACTCGTGGCCACGGGTTGTCTCCGCGTGTCTTGGAGATCGCTCCACGGTTGGCTATGTACGGTGCTAAAGAAGTCCAACGTACAAATGTATAGGAAAATTGATTGAACGCATGTGAAAAAAAAATAGGTGACGTTTCGCGCAACGGGCCTTCTTCATAGCAGGTGAGTCGGAGGTAGGTGAGTAGGTGGGTGGCTAGGTAGATGGATCGGTAGGAAAGTAAATTCGGTGGGTGGCTAGGCAGGTGAGTAGGTAGGTGAGATCGGTGAGTGGGGAGTAACGAATGCGCCGATTGGCGCGCGCGGACGTGCAAACGGCACGGCGGTCAAAGCCACCGCGTGGCTACATTTTACCCGCAAGGTGCAGCCCTGCAAGTGCTCGCGCCAGAGGGGGCTCGAGAGGGTGTTTGGCCTACTGTTCGACGCTGAGCAAGACGTCTTGGGAGGGCTGGAAGGTGCCCACGCTTTACCGCCATGCACACGCGGCCTGCCGAGCGACGAACCGGTCGAGAGGCGGCGGTGGGATTCGTGATCCACTTGGAAGTGAACGAGCAAGCGGTGTGCGCCAGCCCATGGCACCACTCCCTGCGGTTCTCAGTAACAAAACAGTTACGCGTTGAACATGTATCGTTCGAGACGTGTTTTTAAATATATATATGCTTTTTTTTCCATTCGGCTGCTGGTATTTTAAGGACATTCTCAAGACTGAACACAATCGTTTTTGGGTTACCTTTTGCACGTGTTCGTTTGGAGTTGCACATTTTGAATGTTTGCTCTTAAGTTATTGGCAAAACACAATCCAATAACAACCCTCTGTTAACAACCCCAAAGCCATAGCCATATCACCCCCGACAATAGCACACCCATCTAAAACTATCTCCATCGACTCCCGATTCTCCACACAGAGAACCGTGGTTCTCGATGTGGGGAGTGGGGGGGTTGAGGGGCATGTCGGACAGGCGACACATGCCCGCAGCATTCACCACGGCGGTGCAGATGTGAACCCCTCTTACTCTCGACCCCACACACCCAGGGACCCTGTTCCTCCGGCGTGCTCCGTTAAGGGGGTGTTGAGGGGTATTTGCGAGGGGGCAACACGCACGCCTACCCACATCATACACTACAACAGCAAGCGCAGCTATCTAGAGACACCGCTACGGTACAGGAGATTATTATCAACTCTCCGCACCCCAGAGGCCCTTGTCTCTTCCAGATTCTCGGTAGGGGGGGTGGGGGGGTCTGTACGAGGGGCGACATTTATGATAAGGGGTCGTCCATAAATGACGTCACGCACCTGGGGGGACGGGGGGGGGGGTCAGACATTTGTGACGATGTGTGACGAGGAGGGGGGGTTGAGAAATGTAACGTCACATCAAAATGCGCAACTTTAAATGAATATAGACGACACGTTCTACTTAATTAAATCGACTTTTTGATAAATGTTTTCTCCTACAACATCAGATTGCAGCGCCACATTAAATACGCACTGCAATGACAATAGTTTGAAGCGATTTGAAGCATGTTTCATTTTTTTGGGGGGGGGGGCAGAGCTTTGTGACGTCATATTTGAGGGGGGGGTCTGACTTTTTGTGACGAAGGGGGGGGGGGGGGTCAAAAATCGTCCAAAATCGCGTGACGTCATTTATGGACCGCCCCTCACCACTGAAGCAAATGCGTGGAGAGGAATACAACTCGGGGGAGGAGAAGGGGGGGGGTTGAGGGGTATATGCGAGGGGCGACGCGTGTATGATGATAACCACAGCAGACAAGGCGTGGAGATGAATAAATTGGGCGAGCGCTTGCGAGGGCGTCGAGGTGATGTTTATTTATTTATTTGTACGACCAATGTGATTTTTTTTGACGTATTATTAGTCCTTGGGAAAATGTCACGGTGCGGTTTCACATTGAACTTTGGTTTCCTTTGATAGGAATGATTCAAGCAAACGTCCCTCCCACGCTATTATTATTTTTACTCGTGTTATATTTAGAATGTGTTTACCAGGGAAAGCCTCACTGAGTCCAAATATTATTTTTCAAAAAGGGTCCTGCCAAGATGCTGCCGCTGTGCAGTAGAATTTTGTAATATGCGGGTAATGTATCATCAAGGTGGATGTTAGGTACAATGCAAGTGACGCTGCACGGTGTTGTTTGAAGCTATGGGAGAAAGTCAATGCAGGACAGCGGCAGAACGCACAAACTCCAACAGAAAGGCGTCCGGTTTGGGAATCGAACCCAGGAACATTCAGGCTGCGAGGCAGAGGTGTTCTCACGGCGCCACAGTGCACGGCCGGGTCCCTCTTGAAGAGGAGTCTTGAGACTCAGTGGCGGTGGCATGGCGTCTGCTGCTTGATGCAGAGGCTCACGATTCGATCCCAGCGGACGCCCTGGTAAATATGATCGGAAACTTTATGTTTGTTCTGGAGGAGGAATCCGATGAGCGATGAAGCTCTTTTTCAACAGATGTCTCGTAGGGACGGGACAGCAAGTTACACTAGTAAACAATACTTAAAAACCTATGTGAGTGCAAAATAGAGAAAAGGTCAGCAAGTCACGAAAAACATACAAAGTAAGAAATAAAACCTACCTACGTGACTTTACCAAAAGAACCAAAGAGTATGGATTCTTGCAGTCACGAAAGCTTCAAATCAAGATTGATGCAAAGCATAAGTACATACATTTCTCCCGATTTTCAACACCAAATGCAACGCTAAATTCTCGTAAATTACTTTCTTGCGAAAAAAAACAAGCCACGTGGCAATAATCGCCGTGGGCCGCCTAGGGGCAGCTGCCTCTTGGGTACCTCTTGGCTCGACTGTCGCAGGGCAACGGAGTGGTTGAGATGCGATTGTTGCAAAGCACTTTGCGTTCCCGAGGCACTTGAGTGCCTTATGAAAGCAACTGCTTATCCGTAAAGGCGTTTCTGCATAAACAAAGGCATGCTCTCTTGTCGTCGGTGACGGGAATAGCAGCTGATGCGTATTTGATCTGTGGGTGTGTGCATATGTGTGCGATAATGTACGTGAATATGTGTTTGTAGTAGGGTCATCTCGGTCAGTCGACCCGTGGGCAACTGGGTCTGCCCCGTGACCTCCTGCCAGCGGGCGTTCGACACTTCACGTGGCCTCAAGGTGCACATGGCCTGGCACAAGCGTCCGTGTTGACGTCACCGCCACTTAGTGGCGAATGGCGGTTGTTGTTGTAGTGGGGAGCGGTAGCGCGCTGCGCTACGAACCCGGCGACCCGAGTTCGATTCGCGCTCGCGGCCAACAGCAGTTACGTTGACCCTGAACCGGTTCCGGGCCCTCCCCTAGGTCGACTCAGCCTCAAATGAGTACCTGGTGCGGTGTGTAAACATCGCCACTGGGGAGACACAAAGGCGGCCGGGCGTGATTGCTGGCCACCCACCACCTCGTGCGCCGCCACGGGCCTTCATAGGTGCTCGCTAACAGCACTTGGCCCAAAAGTCTGTTATGTCTACACGGAGGATCTGTGACTTTGTTTGTGTGTCTCGGCTTAAGCAGACACCCCGCCGCCACTGACCTTTCAGGGAGCAATTAGGGAGCAATTAGAATCGCGTGGGTCGCACCAACAAACTCAGAGGGAGGGAGATGGGGGGGGGCTAGGGGATGGGACCACAAAGGAATGGGATGGCGATGCATAGCGGAGGGTTGGAATGGCGTGGGATGGTTGATGATAAGGTGGAGTGGGATGGTGATGGAATTATGGGAATGGTGTTGGTTGTACAAGGATTGGGGGGGGGGGGCGTCGGATGAATTCCAAAGGGATGGTGAAGAAACGGAGTATGATGGGATAGTGTGAGGATGGCGATGGCATTAAGGGGATGGTGCTATGGGATGGGGGGATGGGATAGAATGCGATGGGTTGGCACGGAAATATCAGAATCTTCATCAAAATCACAATCTATATTTAGACTGGAGGAATCCGATGAGCTATGAAGCTCTTTTTCACAGATGTCCATTATGGGATGAAGAAGGAATGGGATTGTACTTGCGTATATATACACACACGCTGATATGGGATGGGTTTTGATGTGGGAGAAGAGCGTCATGGTGATAGAATCACAGACACGCCGTGCTGACGGCTGTGAAAGGCAGGCTGCTGCTGCCGCCGTGGGTTCGATTTTCGCGTTAAGCGCGTGGAAATAAACAAACAACCGCGCACAGAGCGCGACAACAACAACAACAACCACAACAAAACGGCGCCTCCGCACGCCACTCCCATCAGTCGCCATCCCCGTGACGACTTCACGCCTGTCCGTGGTTATAAACCAGAACACACGCGCGCAGACATATGCACACGCGCAGCCGGAGACAAAGAAACCCCCTCCCCTCACCTTCTTCCCGTGTAGCCTGTAACAGGCTGTAGGGGCAAGTGCTGTTAGCGAGCAGAAACTTCAGACACACAACAAATACAAAGATCCCCCGTGTAGCCTTAATAGACTGTAGGGGCAAGTGCTGTTAGCGAACACCTACAGACACACAACAAAGACAAAGATCCCCCGTGTAGCCTGTAACAGGCTGTAGGGGCAAGTGCTGTTAGCGAGCAGAAACTTCAGACACACAACCAAGACAAAGATCCCCCGTGTAGCCTGTAACAGGCTGTAGGGGCAAGTGCTGTTAGCGAGCACCTATAGACATACAACACAGACAAAGATCCCCCGTGTAGCCTGTAACAGGCTGTAGGGGCAAGTGCTGTTAGCGAGCAGCAACTACAGACACACAACAAAGACAAAGATCCCCCGTGTAGCCTGTAACAGACTGTAGGGGCAAGTGCTGTTAGCGAGCACCTATAGACACGCAACAAAGACAAAGCTCCCCGTGTAGCCTGTAACAGGTTGTAGGGGCAAATGCTGTTAGCGAGTAGCACTTACAGACATGATTATGAAAACAACTCATTATTGAGTGGCGATGCCGCTGCTCCAATGGTAGTGGTGCACAACCTCAAATAACAACAATAAACGCATTCGCCTTTATAAACCACACATAGAAGAGGCACTTTAACACGAGTATATAATTGGCGACGTGTTGGTCAAAATGGCCCTTTTGTGAACAAGAGCCATTGGCACCTATTATATATACACGTTTTTATTTGCACAAAAATAACTCGTCAATAACAATACAGCCTTTATAATATATATATACACGTAATAGGCAACGCTTCGAGCAATTGCGCCTTCTTCGCAGCACATGGGCAGGCGAGAGGGGGTAGAGTGGCGAGTGAGCTGAGTTGTGTTGACCAGATTTGAAGCTTTCGTGACTGCAAGGATTCATATTCTTAGGTTTTTTCGGTAAAGTCACGTAAGTAAAATAAATACATTAATAATTATTTTTCTTTTATTTTACTTTTATTAATTTTAATTTTTTACCTACGTGACTTTACAGAAAAAACCTAAGAATATTGTGTTGACCACTGGTATCGCTGCCGCTGCCGCTGCTGCTGTTGTTGATGTTGTTGTTGAACGAGGCTGGGCAAGTGGAGCTGGAGGGCGCCTCTGCCAATCAAACCCTCCTCGTGTCTCTTGACCTTGGCTCTGAGCGAGATGCAGAGTGGAGCCATTCCTGCGTAGTTTTGTTGCCCTGATGAATAAATAAAACCCGACAGCGCGCGAATCTCCCGCGGGGGTGGGGGGGGGGCATGGACTCAGGGGAGGGGGAGTTGGGGTGGGTAACAAAGTGGGGGGGGGATGCTTCGAGGTCGCGCGTGACATCCCAGACACCCCGCGCATCGGAAGGCCGTGATCATCGTCGCCCTGAAGATGATGATGATGATGTTGACGATGATGTGCGGAAACAGCCCACGCTCGTTTATTGACTCAATTAGGATTGTACAAACAGCAGAAGCCATCATCATCATCATCGCCTCCACTGGCAGCCTAATGCCCCGGAACACAAAATAAACTCGAGGCTTGTTATGGTTATCATCACCGTCAGAATCATCACGATCAAATTGTCATCGCCATATATCAGATCATTCTAGATTTGAAGCTTTCGTGACTGCAAGGATTCATATTCTTAGGTTTTTTCGGTAAAGTCACCATGTAGGTAAAAAATTAAAATTAATAATACAGCTATCGTGCTGTGACTGTTCCACCTGAAGACGGAAGCTTGTGTTGCCTCCGAAACGTGGTGATTTTTTTTACTTTACTTTTATTAATTTTAATTTTTTACCTACGTGACTTTACCGAAAGAACCTAAGAATATGATCAGATCATTCTAAGTGAGTGCTGTAGTAAGCATCGTCATCATCGGCGATTGCGGTTACCAATATCGTAAGCAAGTGCCGTCATTTCCATCATCTTCGTTGCCATCGCGGTCAAGATAAAAAAAAATACCGTCTCATTGAATCCGCGTGGCACAGATGTCAGAGCGCTGATCCAGCAACGTTGAGGCCCTGGGTTCGAACTCGGGCTTAAGCCGCCTGTGATGAAACTGGGTTCTCAAGCGTTATGAAGTTGATGGTCTCAGCCCGGTTACGAGTGACTGCACACACGCACACACACACAGACACAACATCCCGTAACATTACATTTGGCTCTGCAATAAATGTGGCAAAAATTCCAGCTCTGGGAAATGAAAACATCGGTCTGACTGCCGTGCGACGAGCATTGCTCTCATGCTCTGTCACATCGGCTTCCCTGGACCGTTCTCAAACAAGAAGAGCTTCACTGCTCCGGGAGAAATCCAAATGGATTCTACGTCTCATGAACCCCCCCGCCCACCCACCCACCCCCCAGCTCTCATCCTCGGTGTCTCTATCTCTGTGTGTGTGCCAAGTCGCTTAGCCGCATTTTCAACGAGCGCGTTTGGCTCGTTCCGCCAGATATGCTGCCCGACCCTTCTGGAACGCGTGCGATGGATTGCCCCGCACTGCCCAATAAATTTTTACGCGAGTTTAATATCGCTTTGACTGCCCATGAGTTGTGTTCGATATTCGGCCGAGGGAACATCAACCGCGACGATTGTCTGTGTGGGTGGGAAGGGGTGTCTTGGCTGGGTGTCCGGATGATGGGTAGGTGGGTGGATTAATGGGTGAGTCAGTGGGTGGGTGGATTGATGGGTGGAGGGATTTCTTGGGTGGGTGTCTAGATGATGGGTAGGTGGGTGGATTAATGGGTGGGTGAGTGGGTGGGTGGATTGGTGGGTGGAGGGATTTATTGGATGGATGTCTAAATGATGGGTAGGTAGGTGGATTAATCGGGTGGATGGATGCATGGGTGAGTGGGTAGATAGGTGGGTGGGTGGAGGGGTGTCTGGGGGTGTGTATGAATGGGTATATAGGTGGATTCATGGGTGAGCTGATGTATGGATGGGTGACTGATTTGATCAATGGGTGGGTTGATGAATGGGTGGAGGGTTGTCTGGGTGGGTGGATTAATGGGTGAGTGGGTGGGTGTCTCAATATCTCGATGTTAATCTGGGTGAGTAGGTATGTGGCTGGGAAGGTGTCCCGGTGACTGAGTGGGTGAGTAGCTGGGTATTTGTTTGGGTGGCTTGGTGTCTCGGTGAGTGGGTGTCTGTGTGCCTGAGTGTCTGTGAGTGGGGGTCTGTGTGAGTGGGTGTTTGTGTGTCTGTGTGGTTGGCTGGGTGTCTGTCTTGGTGTATGGGTGAGTGTCTGGATGTCTGTGTGCCTGGGTGTCTGTGTGAGTGGGTGTCTGTGTGAGTGGGTGTCTGTGTGTCTGTGTGAGTGGGTGTCTGTGTGTTTGGAGGTCTGTGTGAGTGGGTGTTTGTGTGTTTGTGTGGTTGCTTGGGTGTCTGTCTGGGTGTATGTGTGAGTGAGTGTCTGAGTGTGTGAGTTATAAATATGGGCTTTTAATAGATGGCACGGCACATTACGTTCACATTAACTATAAACCTCACTGACATTCAATGGGGCATTCCTGCATGAAAACCAAAAGGCCGCATTTATTTATTATTATTCTACTCCGAGTGCCATTATTATGTCAACTCATTCAGCTTGAAGAGTTGACCCCAATCCACAACCCGTGACCCCAATCTGCTCTCCGCCCACGATATGACCGCGGTGGGGGTTCGAGAGCGGGTTCGACCCCGCACTGTGATCGAGTACGCAGCACGGCACAGCGGCGGACCACGTCTCGAGGTGCGGGACCGATCAGGGCCAGGTGCGAGTCGAGGTGACACCCATGCGGAACGTTCGTGAGAGAGTGAGAGCGTTTGGGAAGAACGGCGGGTCGAGAAGGGGAGGGGGGAGGCGATGGGGGGCGGGGGGGAGGATACGTGACTGTCACTATTGCTGGTGTCAGAATCTGAATATTTATTTAAACTGGAGGAATCCGATGAGCTATGAAGCTCTTTTTCACAGATGACCGGTAGGACATCTGCAGTGGGGCTGTGTTGTTGTCGTCGTCAGCATCAACGTGGCTGTCAATAGTAGTTGTGCTTCCATTGTCAACAAAATTATCATCATTGCTGTTCTTATTGTCATCGCCATCGCCGTCATCATCATCATTTTTCGATTTAAAGCTTTCGTGACTGCAGGGATTAATCTTCTTGGTTCTTTCGGTAAAGTCACGTAGAATGGAAATAATAAAATATTAAAAATAAAACATAATAAAATAATTCTCACGACGTTTCGGCCACAACGCAAGCAGCCGTCTTCAGGTGGAGAACAGGTCTGTCGAGAAGACAGAGTCTGAAAATTATTTTATTATGTTTTATTTTTATTATTTTATTATTTCCATTCTACGTGACTTTACCGAAAGAACCAAGAAGATCATCATCAATGTCAACAAAATTATCATCATTGCTGTTCTTATCGTCATCGCCATCGCCGTCAAAGTCATCATCATTGTCATCAAAATCATTATCATTGCCGTTATTGTGATTGTCATCATCATTATAGCGATCACCATCCCGGTGTAATCACTCGGCCACGTCGAGCTAGACGTTCCATTCCAGGCCCAGAAGCAGCCGAGAAGAAGACTCAGCCTCACCTCTCATCTCTCTCTGCACCTGCGTGAGACTTGATCCCCAGGTGGTCCCCCCCCCCGCCCCCCCCCATCTCACTCTGCCCCCCCCCCAAGCCACCTCCGTTCCCACAAACACTCTCCGCCTCCATCTCCCCCGTGATTAAATGGCGAAAGGTCTCTCCCGCCCGACCGCCCGCCTTCTCACCCCCCCCCCCCCCCGCTGATGAACAAAGAGAATTATTTACGCAGATGGCATTTTAGCGCAATGCAGGAAGGAGGACATAAGTGGGGGGCTGGTTGGAGGGGGGGGGCGAGGGGGCGGGGGTGGTACCCCAGGGAGATTGCAAGCGAGAGGATTTTTTTTTTCAAGAGAGTTAATTTCAGAGATAATTGACGGGTAAATGTAAAGGCAGAGGTGCGGACCCTGTCAATCGCTCGCTTTCGCCTCTGCAGCGGGCAGTGGTAGCGAATCCATCTGGAGGGTTGATTTGACCACTCCTCTGTGTCCACGCTGTGACCAGGCTGCTGCTGGCTGGACAGAGGCGATGGGAAGAACGGAGCGGGGGGGTGGGGGGTTTAAGAAACTTGCACCGTTTGTTTCAGCTGCTGCACCGGGACATGGATTCGAGCCAGCGAACTCTGCATCGCAAGTCTAGTCCAGTCTGCTGACAACCGTTACGGCACCACCGCACCAACGATCTGGAATGTTAATAATTTAACAAAACTGAATCATCACCGTCGTCATCATCATCAATCAATCATCTTCCATGAGCAATCCACTGCAGGATGGAAAGATCCGATTCGTGGGAGAGGCAAAATAACAAAACTCCCCTAGAGAATGAGAGCATACTCTTTGTTTTTGTCGTCAAAGTCACGTAGGTAAAAGACACACTTAAGCGTTTGTGCTTTCGCCACGTTGCCCCCACCTGAAGAAGAAGGACGCTTGTGTTGCGCCCGAAACGTCGTGATTTAATTGAGTTGTTTTCATTTATTTTATTTTTTACCTACGTGACGTTACCGGTAAAACCAAAGAGTATGATTCTTGCAGTCACGAAAGCTTCAAATCTAGAAAGAATGAGAGCAGTGGGGCGAGCCTTGGGAAATCATCTGGAATCTTCGGGCTCGGCTCAGACATGAGCCGCTGAGTTTGCTTCACGACGACGCATGGGCAGTAGAACAGCAAAACGGCACGAACTCTTTTTCGATTTAAAGCTTTCGTGACTGCAGGGATTCATCTTCTTGTTCTTTCGGTAAAGTCACGTAGAAAGGAAGTAATAAAATAATAAAAATAAAACATAATAAAATTTTGATTTAAAGCTTTCGTGACTGCAGGGATTCATCTTCTTGGTTCTTTCGGTAAAGTCACGTAGAAGAGAAGTAATACAATAATAAAAATAAAACATAATAAAATTTCGATTTAAAGCTTTCGTGACTGCAGGGATTCATCTTCTTTGTTCTTTCGGTAAAGTCACGTAGAAGGGAAATAATAAAATAATACAAATAAAACATGATAAAATAATTCTCACGACGTTTCGGCCACAACGCAAGCAGCCGTCCTCAGGTGAAGAACAGGTCTGTCGGAAAGACAGCGTCTGAATGAACGAACTCTCTCTGCTGAGGCCCTCTCTCTCGTCGTGAAAGCAGCAGCAGCAGCAAGACCTCGACTGACATCGTGCTTCGGGAACACGTTGCCATACACAAGGAGCACATAGAGACCAATCGAGATACGTAGCTAACCAGATAAATACATTCAAGACAAGCCTGTGGCCATGCATCCCGAGCTACGGATCGTTGATATAAGCCTATAGATGCATAGAGACCCATAGAGATACATAGGGATACATAGAGGCCTTATAGTAAATCAATTGTGGTCAGCGCTCCTTCAGCGGTGGAGGAGGAACAGCAGAAAAACGACACGAACTCTCTGTCTCTCTCTCACTGCTGAAGCCCTCCCGTCGTGGCCAGAAGCATCAGCAGCATCAGCTGCATCAGCAGCATCAGCAGCATCAGCTGCCGTCATGCGCGAGAATAGAACTCGAGAATAGAGATGCCCACGGCCACCGTTGTCAGTGAGTACTGGGGCGCATTGACTTAGCAACATAATTAATTAACTGATCGATTTGTTTGTTAATCTATTCACACTTGGCCTCGCCCTTTCTCGCAGTCTTGCGGCGCGTAAATAACGGGGGGCCGCATCGCAACAGAGGCACACGCGCAGCCTGGGAGGAAATAGAATTTAATAACAACAAAGACAAACAGCACCCCCCCCCCTACAGCTTCAACAGACTGTTGGGGCAAGTGCTGTTAGCGAGCACGGCACACGAAGGAGTGGGTGGCCAGCACCACGCCCGGACGCATTTGTCTCCCTCGTGGCGATGTTTACACACCGCACCAGGTACTCATTTGAGGCTGAGTCGACCTAGGGGAGGCACAAAACCAGTTCAGATAATCGTCACCTGGTGTTGCGGGAATAGAACTCGGGCCGCCCGGTTCGTATCACAGCGCGATAACCAATACCCCCCCCACCCCACAAACAAAAACAACTATTCCCCGTGTAGCCTTAACAGACTGTCGGGGCAAGTGCTGTTAGCGAGCACCTATGAAGGCCGGCACGGCGCACGCGGAAGTGGGTAGAGAGCACCACGCCCGCCCGCCCGCCTTTGTCTCCCTAGGGCCGAAGTTTATACACCGCACCCGGTACTAATTTGATGATGAGTCGACCTAGGGGAGGCCCAAGACCGGTTCAGATAATCGTCACCGGTGTTGGCCGTGAGCGAGAATCGAACCGTGTCGCCGGGTTCGTAGCGCAGCGCGCTAACCACTCAAACACCCACACACAAAGACAAAGATCCCCCGTATAGCGTTAACATACTGTAGGGACAAGTGCTGTTAGCGAGCACCTATGAAGGCCGAAATGGTACACGAGGGGGTGGGTGGCCAACACCACGCCCGACCGCCTTTGTCTCCCCAGCGGCGATGTTTACACACCGCAACCAGGTACTCATTTGAGGCTGAGTCGACCTAGGGGAGACCCAGGACCGGTTCAGATAATCGTCACTGCTCTTGGCCGTGAGCGGGAATCGAACCCGGGTCGCTACACTACCGCTCCCACACACACGCAGCGCGCACAGACAGAGCACAGAGGCACACACACACGCTCACACGCACACACGCTCACACACACACGCTCACACACACACACGCTCACACACACCCACGCTCACACACACCCACGCTCACACACACACACGCTCATACACACACACGCTCACACACACACACGCTCACACACACACACGCTCACACACCCACACGCTCACAACGCTCACACACACACACACGCAGAGCACAGAGGCACCCACAGTTACGCCGTGGTTGTATTCAGAGTTTACGGCGCTAATCTCAGCAGTCACAGGTGACTGACTCTGAGTTGACCCCTTCCCAGAGTCGCCTTCCCCCCCTCCCCCCCTTTGATTTGACAGAAATAACCTCGCTTAGAGGGAGACAAGGGGGTGTGGGGGGTGGGTGGGAGGGAGACGGGGAGGGTGGAACGGGGGGGGGGGGATTATCGGGGTGGGTGGTGGGTGGGTAGGCGTGGAGAGGAATCTGTTTCCACAGAGATAGGAGACAAATCTCGTCTCCATGGAGACGATGAGGGGTGTGTGTGTGCGCGTTCTGGAGCACACGCGTTAGGACCCAAGCGTCAGGACTCGTGCTGTATTGCCGTGCCTTCTAGAACTCGTGGCTTTTTTGTTTTAGTTTTACAACTCTGCGCCGGAGAACGTGTGCTTCAGCAGACGCGCGTTGGAACCGCTGCGTTGCATTCATGGCGTTAGAACCGCGCGTTAAGAATGTTTACGTTAGAGCCCTCGACCCGAACACATGTGCGTAATGACCTTCACGTCGTGACCTTTGCGTCAGAACACGCGTGTGTCAGAACTCGTCGTCACCCCCGTGTGTTCAGAGCGGTGTTGCGTTAGAACTGCACTGTTACAACTGGGAGTTAGGAGTGGTGTTTTGAAACTCGTGCGTTAGACATCCATTTACTGGTAGGAGCCCACTGGTTCCACCAGCCCACAGGGGATTATTGTGTCCGTCCGTCCGTCGCGCAGGGAGGGGCTGAGTGGGGAGAGAGGGGCTGGGTGGGGAGAGTGGGGAGGGGCTGGGTGGGGAGGGTGGGGCTGGGTGGGGAGGGGCTGGGTGGGGAGGGGAGGGTGGGGAGGGGCTGGGTGGGGAGGGTGGGGAGTGGCTGGGTGGGGAGGGTGGGGCTGGGTGGGGGGTGGGAGGGATGGGGCTGGGTGGGGAGGGGAGGGGAGGGGCTGGTCACCCCGTGGTGCCCTTATAAAACTCAACGTTTAACCTACTCACGCCGGCTTGTGCCCGCCCTCACAGTCGGCTATATTTGCGGAATACACCACGCCGCCGTTGACCCTGGCCATTGACCGAGCAACCCAACGTTTCTACCAGCTCCCTCCGCAGGAACGTGTTACAACCCGTACGTTAGAAACCTGAGCGTGATCACTTCCGTGTTAGAACATCTGTGCTATAACCCGCGTGCCAGAAGCCGGCATACAACACTACCTCTTAGAACCCGGTGCGTCAGGTCCCTTGTTTTAGAACCCGTTTCTAACCTGCTCATTAGCACCCGCACATTATAACTCGAGTTAGAACTCGACGCGTTAGAACTCGGCGCGTTAGAACCCACGTTGGAACCCGCGTTGGAACCCGGCGGTGTGGAGAAGCGCAACCTGCACCTTGAGTCTCGCTGCCCTTGGTAAATAATGAATGTGACCGCGTGGGCTCTATCCTCTATAATTTATTCACTTCGCGTTAAATACGTAGCCGATTGTTTGTGAGTGAGCGTCTGCGTGCGTCCGTCACGGGGAGCGGTGGCGCAGCGGTTAGCGGGCTGCGCTAACCGGCAACCCGGGTTCGATTTCCGCTCACGTCCACCAACACCAGTGACGATTATCTGAAGCGGTCCTGGGCCATTCCTAGGTCAGCTCAGCCTCAAATGAGTACCTGGTTCCTGTGTTGTGAATAAAACAGCGGAATTGGGGAGACAAAAGCGGCCGCGCTTGGTTCTGACCACATCCACCCGCACGTGTGCAGACGCACTGACCTTAATAGCTGCTCACTAACAGCACTTTGCCACCAAAGTGTATTAAGGCGAGGATTGGTGGCGCAGTGGTCAGCACGCTGCGCTACGAACCCTGCTCCCCAAGTTCGATTTCCTCCCACGGTCAACGCCAGTGACGATCATTCTTAACCGGTCTTAGGCATCCCCCTACGTCGACTCGGCCTCGAATGAGTATCGGGCGCGATGTGTAAACATCGCCACTGGGGAGACAAGGGCGACTACATAGAGGACCGCAGAGCTTGGGAAATTGTGAGAAGCTCCGGCTCACCAGCGTGGCCGCTGCTGCCTGCACGCTCGTCTGTCGTTCCTCCTCGCGCCTCTCATCATCGTCGTCGTCATCATTCAATATATCCGCCGCGTAGCTTCGGGTGTCACCCACCCCCTCGTACACAGCGCGGCGCTGCGCTTTATCCCAATTCACCGGTTTGTGCCATCCCCATAAGACGCCACGAACGCTCAATGGCCGTGGAATTCATGGCTCGAGTTGTGCCAAAGTAGCACTGGCAGCAACAGCAGCACTCGGACAGATTTCCTTTTTCCTGGGTGTTAAATATAGATGTACTTATTGAGTATTATGCTAATTCACCTGCCTGTCTGTTTTTAGCCGCGCGCGTACGTGTCAGAGCGAGCGGCTGGCAAACCCAGGCGATTTCACGGCTCGCAGCGGCAGGCAGGAAGGAGCGCGCTCAGGATATTGTCTCTCTCCCTCTTTCTCTCCGTCTCTTTCGGTCTCTCTCCGTCTCTCTCTCTCTCTATTTCGCACGTCTTCTTCGGACGCTGGGGGGCCGGACAAGCCCTCTGTACCAGCGTGGACGTCACCCTCGTGTTCACCTTTTGAAGCGCTCGCTCGTCACCGTGGCGTGCGCGATGACCACCACCATCACGTGACTTTTATTTTGTGTGGTGCGCGGCGTATTTAGCGTCACAGCGCGTGGATTTCTAGCGTTTGTTTTATTTGTGTTGCTGGTGACTTTGTGTATTTCATATTGGAATCGCCTCCAGTGCTGTTGCTGCTGGCGGCAATAAAAGTTGTTTAAAAGTCTCTCTCCTCCCCTCTCTCACTTCCTCTCTTACTCCCTCTCGTTCCTTCTCCCCTCTGTCTCCCTCTCCCCTCTGTCGCTTCCCTATCCCCTCTCCCTCCTCTCCCTTTACCCTCTCTCATTCCCTCTCTCGTATCTCCTACCCCTCTCTCTTGTCTCTTCCTCTCTCTCATCTCGCTCCCCCACCTTTCCCTCTCTCCCCCCTCTCTCTGAATCTCCCCTCTCCATCCTCTCCCCTCTTATGTCAATCTTAGGTAGGCGTATTAACGCACGCGCCCCGCTGTTAGCCGAATCGTAGCGCAGCACGAAATCCACTCGATTGCAGTGCCCGAATAGCTGCTCGCCAACAGAACGTGCCCCAACAGTCTGCGTAGGCTGCACGGGTCATCGTTGTCTTTGTAAGCAGGTGTGACGCAGGGGTACGTGTGGTGTGATGTTTGAGCGTGTGTGTACATGTGTGTGTGTGTGGGTGCTGAGTATGTGTCTGCATGATGTGAATGTGCGCGTGATGTATGCTTGTGTGTATGTGATGTACAAGTGTGTATGTATTATTATGTATTCAAGTGGACTTGCCGATGACTGGTACCAGCGGTGTCAACATCGGCCTCTGTGGAGGAGGCTCGTGAAGGACGCTGCTGGGCAGTTGGAGGCAGTCGCCCTCCAACAACAACAGAGGGCGGAGGAGCGACGCTCACAACAACGAGCGGAGCGCCGGGTGGCTAAAGCACAGCAAGTTGGCACAGTAGGAGGCACAGGTGGTGCATCAGCCAGTCATCTCGGTCATCTCAGTCAGTCGACCCCTGGCACCTGGGTCTACCCCGTGACCTCCTGCCAGCGGGCGTTCGACACTTCACGTGGCCTCAAGGTGCACATGGCCTGTCACAAGCGTCGTGGTGACGTCACCGCTACTTAGTGGCGAATGGCGGTTGTTGTTGTTGTATACAAATGTGTGTGTAATGTACGATTGTTTGTATGTGATGTATGCTTGTGTCTTTGTCTTTGATGTGTACAAATGTGTGTGTGATTTATACCAATGTGTGATGTGCAATTGTGCGTATGTGTCATGTATGCTCATAGGTGGGACAAAGTCATTGTTATGCAAGTCCAAGTCGAGTCGCAAGTCATCAAATTCATGACTCGAGTCTGACTCGAGTCCAAGTCACATGACTCGAGTCCACATCTCATAGGTGGGACAAAGTCATTGTTATGCAAGTCCAAGTCGAGTCGCAAGTCATCAAATTCATGACTCGAGTCTGACTCGAGTCCAAGTCACATGACTCGAGTCCACACCTCTGTGTATGCTTGTGTGTGTGTGATGTGTGTGTGTGCGTGTAATTGCGCTGTCACTCAATCTGATTAAAATCTCTCCCTCCCTTCGCACTCCTCTCAACTTCGCCATCTCACCCGACCTCTGTCCATCCCAACTCGGGTTTTGTGCTGCCGCCGCCGCCGCTGCTGCTGCTGCCGTTTGTCAGACGTTTCGCTCCACGGTTCCTTCAGAGAAGTCTCTCACTCAGCGCGTGCAGGGTATGTACGTTTCTACCCGGGTTCGATTCCCGCTCACGGCCAACACTAGTGACAATTATCTGAACCGGCCGCCGGCCCTCCCCTAGGTCAACCCAGCCTCAAATGAGTACCCGGTGCGGTGTGTAAACATCGCCACTGGGGAGACAAAGGCGGTCGGGCGTGGTGCTGGCCACCCACCCCCTCGTGTACCGTGCATGCTTCGATAACAGTACTTGGCCTAACAGCCTGCGAATGTTCCAGGGGGGATCTTTGCCTTTTGTTGTATATTTCAAGCCACTGATTCAACATCCAACAGTGGACTCATCGACCGTGAATGTAAATTAAATAAAAGTATGCAGGCGTAATGAACACTCTTGTCAGGGTGGGGCGTAATGTACACTCTTGTAAGCGTGGGGGAAGAGGGCCTCTGTTAACAACGTTAGAGATTTGGAATCGACCGTTGGTACCAGAGTGTGAATAATCATGCCAATTTGGAATGGACTTCCGTGCAGTATTCGAGTGAGAGGTGCCAGGAGGAACCACAGACGAGCGGCAAGGCAGCAGCAGCAGCAGCAGCCACAATTGCCCAAGCTCTGCGGGCCTCTACATAGTCACGATTGTTTGCACGTGACGGGAAGGCGGGGAACCGGAGCACACGGAGAAACCCCACGTGTGCGAGGGCGCAACGCTCGATTCCATACGGCCAGAACCGTCGGAATCCACATTTTGCCGTACCGCCTTCTCCTGGCGAGCCAGGGTTTCACCGCAACATTTGTCGGCGTGAACCACCAACCCCTCGCCGCAACAGCCACGTGGTGCGGGTTTGAGGCCACGTGCGTTGCTGCCACCGCCCGGCTGCACCGTGATGGGCGGTGCACGGATTGAGGGGCTTAACGAAACGACGGCATGGCGAACGTGAATGATGAGATTTGATCTCGTCTATTATAGAGTTATGTTATGCAGATTTATATAGGGCCTTGATGCAAGGCGCTTTACAACGATTGTTAATGTGCCCAAAAGCCGCGAGCGGTTAAACAGCGAGCGGCGTCTTAATGAGCACGGTTTGCTCGTACAGTGCGAATATGTTCAACATACGTAGTTATGGTGATAGTTGGGAGGACAGGTGGGGAGCGGGTAAGGAGGGGTGGGGTAGGGGTAGTGGTAGGGGTAAGGGTAGGCCTGATCGTAGCTGGGGGGCAAGGGGTAGCAGTAGGGGTACTATTAGGGGTAGTGGTGGGGAGTGGGGTAGTGATAAGGGTTGGGGTAGTGATAGGGCATAGGGTAGTGACATGGGGTAGTGATAGGGGCAGTGATAGGGGTTGGGGTAGTGATAGGGGCAGTGATAGGGGTAGTGATAGGGGTTGGGGTAGTGATAGGGGTAGTGATAGGGGATACAGGCCTGGTGGTAGCTGGGGGGCGGGGGCAGGGAGTAGCAGTAGCAGCAGGTAGTAGCAGGAGCAGGAGGATGATGATGATGGGCCAGGGGAGTCGAGTTGAAGGTTGCTGTCAGCTAGTCGCTGGTTAGTGGCGACGATCGTCCTGCGAGCTGCAGTGAGAGTTGGCTCAGAGGGGGCGCAGACGCACGAACACGTGACTGCGAGATGCTGCCCCCCGTGCTGTGGATGACAATTACTTGGACAACAAGAGCAACTAAAATAGTACAAAAATGCCATCCTCCTTCCGGTGTTTATTTTACACTCCAGCTGCGAGCAATCCGAGCGAGGCTCGCGGTGGCAAATGAACACCCTCGATTCATTATCGGCATCCACTGCTGATGGGGGTTTAAAATAGAGACGCGGCGAAGCGGCGGAGGAGGAGGAGGGAACTCGCGACCATGAGTGAGGGCAGAAACATGGACTTCGTGTTAATGATGTCTTTGTTTTACACAATTTCGTGCATCTTGAGTCGTGGCAAGAGGTTCACGGTTCGAGTTCAAGCGGCCCGCCCTGATTACTACTTGCGGTGTGCAATGACCGTGGTAGCAGCAGTAGCAGTAATAACACTACCGTGGACTCATCTTCTTGGTTCTTTCGGTAAAGTCACGTAGAAGGGAAATAATACAATGATAAAAATAAAACACAATAGTATGTTTTATTTTTATTATTTTATAAAAGATAATAATATGATTTATTTTTATTCTTTTATTATTTCCCTTCTACGTGACTTTACCGAAAGAACCAAGAAGATGAATCCCTGCAGTCACGAAAGCTTTAAATCGAAACTAGCGTCGACCTTAAACATCCCCTTGTGACGGCATTCGCGAGAGGGGGCCCACCGCGTGCCAAATCAACAAACAACATCGCACCACTGAACTGGGACTAGCGACCACGACACCCAGCGACGCCGCTTTCAGTGACAGAGCTGTTTGTTATTTAGCAACACTCCCTACGAGTTGGTTGGCCCTGCTACTGTCGCTGTAAGCAGCAGCAACAGCAGCAGCAGCATCCCGTAGCGTTGGCATTGGTTGCTGTTGTTTTTGTTGCTGTTGTTCGCAAAGGAAGCGCATCGGAGGTCAGGGAGATTTGGAACTCGTCCGCGGCGCTCGCCGTGATTCGCGGGGTTAACGCGGCCGGATTACCGCGGGTATTAAGGCTGCCGCAGATTTCCGGTAACTCCCCCACCCCACCCCCGCCACATACCTCGCCAATATGCCCGGTGTCCTGATTAGACATCCTCGGCAGCCCTCGTGGACATTTCACGCCGTGACGTCGAGTCCAAGGAAATGCACGTGGCCCCTGTTGAGGCTGAGTCGACTCAGGGGCAGGCCGGGATAGGTTCAAACAATCGTCACCTGTATTGGGAGTCGAACTCGGGTCGCTGGGATCGGAGTGCAGCTTGCTAACCACTGCGCCACCGCTCCCGTTCACAAAGACAAAGATCCCCCGTGTAGCCTTAACAGACTTTTGGGGCAAGTGCTGTTAGCGAGCACCTATGAAGGCCGGCACGGCACACGAGGGTGAGGGTGGCCAGCACCACGCCCGGCCGCCTTTATCTCCCCAGTGGAAATGATTTTTACACACCGCACCAGGTACTCATGTGAGGCTGAGTCGACCTAAGAGAGGCCCAGGGCCGGATCAGACAATCGTCACTGGGTGTTGGCCTTGAGCGGGAATCGAACTCGGGTGGCCGGGTTCGTAGCGCAGCGTAGCGCTAACCGCTACGCCACCGCTCTCAATCATTCACTTACAACACAGACACACACACACTGGCGCCCGGGTCGGAGATTTGAACCCATGGTCCCTTCTGCCTGTGAGTCAACGCGTTGCCAGCCTGCCGCCCCAACATGGGGCAGTGGGCTTATACGCTTGTACTTGTCGGCCCGTGGATAGTTTATCATTAAATGCATCAGAGAGGGAGAGAGAGAGTGAGAGAGGGGAGCAATTTATTTCTTCTCTGAGAGCGGGAGAGTCGATGGCTGCTGGGAATGTCGCGCGACGCGGGGCGGTCGATGAGGTATGCGGATGTAATGTTCTTAGCGCGCGGCTCTGTTTCGTTATCGCTGTAACCCAGACGGACTTCCATCCAGGGGACACAGCCCACACACGCGGCGGCGACGGGCTGGGTGACCAGCACCATGCCCGGCCGCCTTTGTCTCTCTCCCCCCCACCCTACCCCCAACCGCGTGCCGATGCTTACACACTGCGCCAGGTAGAGTAGTGGGAGCCTTCTTCTTGGTTCTTTCGGTAAAGTCACGTAGAAGGAAAATAATAAAATAATAAAACATAATAGAATACAATTCTCACATTAGTATTTTATTATTCCCCTTCTACGTGACGTTACCGAAAGAACCAAGAAGATGAATCCCTGCAGTCACGAAAGCTTTACATCGAAATTTAGTGGGAACCTATCGAGGACGACTCGGCACACGAGAGGTTGTCTGGACAAAGCACTACGCCCGGCCACCTTTGTCTCCCCCCCTCCCTCCTCCGGTGCCGATGGTTACGCACAAGACCCAGGTACAGTCCTCGTTGAAGGCTGAGTCGACCTAGGGGAGAACTCAGGGCCGGTTTAGATATCTCACTCGCCACTGACGTTGGCTGCGGCTGTAAAATCGACCTACCGTCAATGGGTCCGTAGCACAATGCGCTAGCCACTGCGCCACCGCTCCAAATACAAAGACCCCCCGTATAGCCTTCAACAGACTGTTGGGGCAAGTGCTGTTAGCGAGCACCTTTGGAGGCCAGCACGGCAGGCGAGGGGGTGGGTTGCCAGCACCACGCCCGACCGCCTTTGTCTCCCCGGTGCTCACGTTTAACACTCCGCACCACCATCTCGTTTCTACACCTCATCGTCTCTGTGAGAGAAAACTCAAAAGCAGTGGCTTCTGCAATCGTTCCGCCCCCTGGGCAGGGAAGGCCCAGCGGGCCCGTGGTCTCACCGCTGGTCAGAGGCCAGGGGGAGTCTCACGTCGTTGTGAGTATCCACTCCTGGCCTCAGCACACGCGACCTCGCTGGCTGAACGGCCTCGGATTGAACTCCTACCGGGTCATTCCTGCTACAGGTAGGTGAGCGCGCATGAGACCAGGGTGAGACGCATTCGCAAGAGTGGCCTGGCGACACACTTGACTAAGGGGGGGGGGCGAAGTGATTGCTAGCGTGTATAATCCCAAATGAGTCATTTGCGGTGTAATTTTAAAAAAAATTCAAATTAGAATTGGACCGTGACACCGACACACGGTGGCCAACTCTTGCGAATGACGTCAGGGGGATCTTTAACGTCCGCTGTGTTGGAGTATTATTATTAGTAGTAGTATTGTGGTGAATACACGCACCGCAGTATTAATCAGGGCGGCTGCTGGGTTCGAACCGTGAACTCGTGCTACAGACGGGGAACGCGCTACCTCTGAGCCACGTCACCGCCACATTTACTCGTAAAACAAACTAAACTATTTTTCTATTTAAAGCTTTCGTGACTGCAGGGATTCATCTTCTTGGTTCTTTCGGTAAAGTCACGTAGAAGGGAAGTAATAAATAATAAAATAAAACATAATAAAATAATTCTCACGACGTTTCGGCCACAACGCAAGCAGCCGTCTTCAGGTGAAGACCAGGTCTGTCGGGGAGACAGCGCCTGAGGTCGGCTGCTTGTGTTGTGGCCGAAACGTCGTGAGAATTATTTTACTATGTTTTATTTTTATTATTTTATTACTTCCCTTCTACGTGACTTTACCGAAAGAACCACGAAGATGAAACTAAACTATCTTTTGTATTTTACCAGACAAGACCCACTGAGCTATGCATCTCTTTTTCAAAAGGGACCTGGTCACAAGTTATAGCTCAACAAAGTCGCTTATCGTGTGGACGTTTATAGCATCCACATAATAGTATCGCCTGTTTCTAAATGTGGAGGGGAAACATTGTAGGACCCGGAGAAAAATCCACGCGACCACGGGGAGAGAGATACGCAAACTCCAAATATATACAGCAGGCGTCAGGGTCGGGATCGAACCCACGACCTCCTGTATACCAGGCGAGGTAGTTAACATCTCATAGCCACCGTGATGATGATGAGAAAGGGAGACGCAGACTCCAAATATACAGTAGGCATCAGGATCGGGATCGAACCAACGACCTCCTGTAAACCAGGCGAGGTAGTTAACGTCTCATAGCCACAGCGGCGTAGAAGCAAACTTAACGTGACGTTGTTGTTGCTGTGCTGTCATTGGTTACCGGGCCAAAACCATGACCTCATAGGCTCGAGGATTCGGATTAATCACTGGAGGACGACACCCAGATCCGAACCCAGGCTCTCAGCCTTACTCAGCTCACCGTCATCTGACCTCTGAGCCGTTCTGAGCAGTAGCACATCATCTTGAGAGAACAGAGAAGGGCCTAACCCCTCCCCCCCAACCCCCGAGGATGTCAGATTCCCTGGAGACGTAACAATCCTCGGCTGCAGGGGAGCCAGGGGGGGTGCTGATTGACTAGTGAATAGCGGCAGCGTCTCGCCGCTGGCGCGCTGAGCAAACGTTGACTCGAATCCAATAACCGCGGCTCTCATTGCGATCTGAAGTTCGGGAGACAGTCCGAATGAAATGGCGTTTGAGACGGAATTGATGTTCAGACGTTGGGGGTGAAATTCTAATGACTCGTACGAGAAGTCTCGTGGTGGTTCAAATGAGAATAGGTTTACTGCAGCGGCTGCTGATTGTGCCGCTGATGCTGCTGCTGATTATGTTTCTGCTGATTAAATCAATAATTGAAAACTCATTTCTTTAGAACGGATCTTTTGTCATTAGTTTGTTGTCCTTCCCCGCACCTCCAATTAGCGCGGTTGGCTACGTACGGTGCGAAAGAGGTTCAACGTACGTACAAACATTCTGCTGCTGCTGATGATGCGTATTATGCTACTGCCGATTATGCTGCTAATGCTGCTCCTGATTATGGTACTGGTGCTGATGATGATTATGGTACTGATGCTGATGATGATTGTGGTACTGGTGTTGATGATGATTATGGTGCTCGTGCTGATGATGATTATGGTGCTGGTGCTGATGATGATTGTGGTACTGGTGCTGATTATGATTATGGTGCTGGTGCTGATGATGATTGTGGTACTGGTGCTGATGATGATTATGGTGCTGGTGCTGATGATGATTGTGGTTCTGGTGCTGATGATGATTGTGGTTCTGGTGCTGATGATGATTGTGGTTCTGGTGCTGATGATGATTGTGGTACTGGTGCTGATGATGATTATGGTACTGGTGCTGATGATGATTATAGTACTGGTGCTGATGATGATTGTGGGTCTGGTGCTGATGATGATTATGGTACTGGTGCCGATGATGATTATGGTACTGGTACTGATAATGATTATGGTACTGGTGCTGATGATGATTATGGTACCTTGTGCTGATGATGGTTATGGTACTGGTGCTGATGATGATTATGGTTCTGGTGCTGATGATGATTATGGTACTGGTGCTGATGATGATTGTGGTACTGGTGTTGATGATGACTGTGGTTCTGGTGCTGATGATGATTATGGTTCTGGTGCTGATGATGATTATGGTACTGGTGCTGATGATGATTATGGTTCTGGTGCTGATGATGAGCATGGTACTGGTGCTGATGATGATTATGGTTCTGGTGCTGATGATGATTGTGGTTCTGGTGCTGATGATGATTATGGTACTG